>NW_022881433.1:0-90328 GCF_004382145.1 Drosophila mauritiana
TTTGGCTATAACTTGACTAAAAATGGTCAGAGAGCAAAAAGGAGTACCATTTTGTACTCCTTACAACCAATACTAACAACCCCTTTCACTTTTAAACTGATTTTGTAAAATTAATTTTTGGCCAAATTTTCGAATTTTTCATCAAAATTTGAAAAAAAATTGAAACCTCCTAGAATTCCAAAACTTGAATGCAATTCGATTGGGATTTAAGAAACAAACTCAACGAGGTATGACATTCCATATTTGGGTAATTATTTCGAATGTTTCCAATATTTTTTTCACAAAAAATCTGGGAAAATATTTTTTGGCAAAAAAATGAAATTTCAAATTGGCTTTTTTGGCTATAACTTGACTAAAAATGGTCAGAGAGCAAAAAGGAGTACCATTTTGTACTCCTTACAACCAATACTAACAACCCTTTCACTTTTAAACTGATTTTGTAAAATTAATTTTTGGCCAAATTTTCGAATTTTTTGTAAAATTTCATCAAAATTTGCAAAAAATTGAAACCTCCTAGAATTCCAAAACTTGAATGCAATTCGATTGGGATTTAAGAAACAAACTCAACGAGGTATGACATTCCATATTTGGGTAATTATTTCGAATGTTTTGATCAAAAACCAAATATTTTTTTCACAAAAAATCTGGGAAAATATTTTTGGCAAAAAAATGAAATTTCAAATTGGCTTTTTTGGCTATAACTTGACTAAAAATGGTCAGAGAGCAAAAAGGAGTACCATTTTGTACTCCTTACAACCAATACTAACAACCCCTTTCACTTTTAAACTGATTTTGTAAATTAATTTTTGGCCAAATTTTCGAATTTTTCATCAAAATTTGCAAAAAATTGAAACCTCCTAGAATTCCAAAACTTGAATGCAATTCGATTGGGATTTAAGAAACAAACTCAACGAGGTATGACATTCCATATTTGGGTAATTATTTCGAATGTTTTGAAAAAACCAAATATTTTTTTCACAAAAATCTGGGAAAATATTTTTGGCAAAAAAAATGAAATTTCAAATTGGCTTTTTTGGCTATAACTTGACTAAATATGGTCAGAGAGCAAAAAGGAGTACATTTTTGTACTCCTTACAACCAATACTAACAACCCCTTTCACTTTTAAACTGATTTTGTAAAATTAATTTTTGGCCAAATTTTCGAATTTTTTGTAAGGCATCATCAAATTTGCAAAAAATTGAAACCTCCTAGAATTCCAAAACTTGAATGCAATTCGATTGGGATTTAAGAAACAAACTCAACGAGGTATGACATTCCATATTTGGGTAATTATTTCGAATGTTTTGAAAAAAACCAAAATTTTTTTCACAAAAATCTGGGAAAATTTTTGGCAAAAAATGAAATTTCAAAGGAAAAATACTTTTGATTTCCAAATTGCGGCAAAAAATGAAATTTCAAATTGGCTTTTTCTATAACTTGACTAAAAATGGTCAGAGAGCAAAAAGGAGTACCATTTTGTACTCCTTACAACCAATACTAACAACCCCTTTCACTTTTAAAACTGATTTTGTAAAATTAATTTTTGGCCAAATTTTCGAATTTTTAGCAAAAAATTGAAACCTCCTAGAATTCCAAAACTTGAATGCAATTCGATTGGGATTTAAGAACAAACTCAACGAGGTATGACATTCCATATTTGGGTAATTATTTCGAATGTTTTGAAAAAAAAAACCAAATTTTTTTCACAAAAAAATCTGGGAAAATATTTTTGGCAAAAAAATGAAATTTCAAATTGGCTTTTTTGGCTATAACTTGACTAAAAATGGTCAGAGAGCAAAAAGGAGTACCATTTTGTACTCCTTACAACCAATACTAACAACCCTTTCACTTTTAAACTGATTTTAAAATTAATTTTTGGCCAAATTTTCGAATTTTTTACATCAAAATTTGCAAAAAATTGAAACCTCCTAGAATTCCAAAACTTGAATGCAATTCGATTGGGATTTAAGAAACAAACTCAACGAGGTATGACATTCCATATTTGGGTAATTATTTCGAATGTTTTGATCAAAAAACCAAATATTTTTTTCACAAAAATCTGGGAAAATATTTTTGGCAAAAAAATGAAATTTCAAATTGGCTTTTTTGGCTATAACTTGACTAAAAATGGTCAGAGAGCAAAAAGGAGTACCATTTTGTACTCCTTAACCCAATACTAACAACCCCTTTCACTTTTAAACTGATTTTGTAAAATTAATTTTTGGCTAAATTTTCGAATTTTTTGTACCATCATCAAAATTTGCAAAAAATTGAAACCTCCTAGAATTCCAAAACTTGAATGCAATTCGATTGGGATTTAAGAAACAAACTCAACGAGGTATGACATTCCATATTTGGGTAATTATTTCGAATGTTTTGAAAAAAACAAAATATTTTTTTCACAAAAATCTGGGAAAATATTTTTGGCAAAAAAATGAAATTTCAAATTGGCTTTTTTGGCTATAACTTGACTAAAAAATGGTCAGAGAGCAAAAAGGAGTACCATTTTGTACTCCTTACAACCAATACTAACAACCCCTTTCACTTTTAAACTGATTTTGTAAATTAATTTTTGGCCAAATTTTCGAATTTTTTGTAACATCAAAATTTGCAAAAAAATTGAAACCTCCTAGAATTCCAAAACTTGAATGCAATTCGATTGGGATTTAAGAAACAACTCAACGAGGTATGACATTCCATATTTGGGTAATTATTTCGAATGTTTTGAAAAAACCAAATATTTTTTTCACAAAAATCTGGGAAAATATTTTTGGCAAAAAAATGAAATTTCAAATTGGCTTTTTGGCTATAACTTGACTAAAAATGGTCAGAGAGCAAAAAGGAGTACCATTTTGTACTCCTTACAACCAATACTAACAACCCCTTTCACTTTTAAACTGATTTTGTAAAATTAATTTTTGGCCAAATTTTCGAATTTTTTGTAAGGGGTACCATCATCAAAATTTGCAAAAAATTGAAACCTCCTAGAATTCCAAAACTTGAATGCAATTCGATTGGGATTTAAGAAACAAACTCAACGAGGTATGACATTCCATATTGGGGGTAATTATTTCGAATGTTTTGAAAAAAACCAAATATTTTTTTCACAAAAATCTGGGAAAATATTTTGGCAAAAAAATGAAATTTCAAATTGGCTTTTTGGCTATAACTTGACTAAAAATGGTCAGAGAGCAAAAAGGAGTACCATTTTGTACTCCTTACAACCAATACTAACAACCCCTTTCACTTTTAAACTGATTTTGTAAAATTAATTTTTGGCCAAATTTTCGAATTTTCGGCAAAAAAATGAAATTTCAAATTGGCTTTTTGGCTATAACTTGACTAAAAATGGTCAGAGAGCAAAAAGGAGTACCATTTTGTACTCCTTACAACCAATACTAACAACCCTTTCACTTTTAAACTGATTTGTAAATTAATTTTTGGCCAAATTTTCGAATTTTTGTAACATCAAAATTTGCAAAAAATTGAAACCTCCTAGAATTCCAAAACTTGAATGCAATTCGATTGGGATTTAAGAAACAAACTCAACGAGGTATGACATTCCATATTTGGGTAATTATTTCGAATGTTTTGATCAAAAAACCAAATATTTTTTTCACAAAAATCTGGGAAAATTTTTTGGCAAAAAATGAAATTTTCAAATTGGCTTTTTTGGCTATAACTTGACTAAAATGGTCAGAGAGCAAAAAGGAGTACCATTTTGTACTCCTTACAACCAATACTAACAACCCCTTTCACTTTTAAACTGATTTTGTAAAATTAATTTTTGGCCAAATTTTCGAATTTTTTTTCATCAAAATTTGCAAAAAATTGAAACCTCCTAGAATTCCAAAACTTGAATGCAATTCGATTGGGATTTAAGAAACAAACTCAACGAGGTATGACATTCCATATTTGGGTAATTATTTCGAATGTTTTGATCAAAACCAAATATTTTTTTCACAAAAAATCTCTGGGAAAATATTTTTGGCAAAAAAATGAAATTTCAAATTGGCTTTTTTGGCTATAACTTGACTAAAAATGGTCAGAGAGCAAAAAGGAGTACCATTTTGTACTCCTTACAACCAATACTAACAACCCCTTTCACTTTTAAACTGATTTTGTAAAATTAATTTTTGGCCAAATTTTCGAATTTTTCCATCATCAAAATTTGCAAAAAATTGAAACCTCCTAGAATTCCAAAACTTGAATGCAATTCGATTGGGATTTAAGAAACAAACTCAACGAGGTATGACATTCCATATTTGGGTAATTATTTCGAATGTTTGAAAAAACCAAATTTTTTTCACAAAAAATCTGGGAAAATATTTTTGGCAAAAAAATGAAATTTCAAATTGGCTTTTTTGGCTATAACTTGACTAAAAATGGTCAGAGAGCAAAAAGGAGTACCATTTTGTACTCCTTACAACCAATACTAACAACCCCTTTCACTTTTAAACTGATTTTGTAAAATTAATTTTTGCCAAATTTGCAAAAAATTGAAACCTCCTAGAATTCCAAAACTTGAATGCAATTCGATTGGGATTTAAGAAACAAACTCAACGAGGTATGACATTCCATATTTGGGTAATTATTTCGAATGTTTTGATCAAAAAACCAAATATTTTTTTCACAAAAAATCTGGGAAAAATTTTTGGCAAAAAAATGAAATTTCAAATTGGCTTTTTTGGCTATAACTTGACTAAAAATGGTCAGAGAGCAAAAAGGAGTACCATTTTGTACTCCTTACAACCAATACTAACAACCCCTTTCACTTTTAAACTGATTTTGTAAAATTAATTTTTCCATCATCAAAATTTGCAAAAAATTGAAACCTCCTAGAATTCCAAAACTTGAATGCAATTCGATTGGGATTTAAGAAACAAACTCAACGAGGTATGACATTCCATATTTGGGTAATTATTTCGAATGTTTTGATCAAAAAACCAAATATTTTTTTCACAAAAATCTGGGAAAATATTTTTGGCAAAAAAATGAAATTTCAAATTGGCTTTTTTGGCTATAACTTGACTAAAAATGGTCAGAGAGCAAAAAGGAGTACCATTTTGTACTCCTTACAACCAATACTAACAACCCCTTTCACTTTTAAACTGATTTTGTAAAATTAATTTTTGGCCAAATTTTCGAATTTTTTGTAAGCATCAAAATTTGCAAAAAAAACCTCCTAGAATTCCAAAACTTGAATGCAATTCGATTGGGATTTAAGAAACAAACTCAACGAGGTATGACATTCCATATTTGGGTAATTATTTCGAATGTTTGATCAAAAACCAAATATTTTTTTCACAAAAAATCTGGGAAAATATTTTTGGCAAAAAAATGAAATTTCAAATTGGCTTTTTTGGCTATAACTTGACTAAAAATGGTCAGAGAGCAAAAAGGAGTACCATTTTGTACTCCTTACAACCAATACTAACAACCCCTTTCACTTTTAAACTGATTTTGTAAAATTAATTTTTGGCCAAATTTTCGAATTTTTTGTAACCATCATCAAAATTTGCAAAAAATTGAAACCTCCTAGAATTCCAAAACTTGAATGCAATTCGATTGGGATTTAAGAAACAAACTCAACGAGGTATGACATTCCATATTTGGGTAATTATTTCGAATGTTTTGAAAAAAACCAAATATTTTTTTCACAAAAAATCTGGGAAAATATTTTTGGCAAAAAAATGAAATTTCAAATTGGCTTTTTTGGCTATAACTTGACTAAAAATGGTCAGAGAGCAAAAAGGAGTACCATTTTGTACTCCTTACAACCAATACTAACAACCCCTTTCACTTTTAAACTGATTTTGTAAAATTAATTTTTGGTTTGCAAAAAATTGAAACCTCCTAGAATTCCAAAACTTGAATGCAATTCGATTGGGATTTAAGAAACAAACTCAACGAGGTATGACATTCCATATTTGGGTAATTATTTCGAATGTTTTGATCAAAAAACCAAATATTTTTTTCACAAAAAATCTGGGAAAATATTTTTGGCAAAAAAATGAAATTTCAAATTGGCTTTTTTGGCTATAACTTGACTAAAAATGGTCAGAGAGCAAAAAGGAGTACCATTTTGTACTCCTTACAACCAATACTAACAACCCTTTCACTTTTAAACTGATTTTGTAAAATTAATTTTTGCCATCAAAATTTGCAAAAAATTGAAACCTCCTAGAATTCCAAAACTTGAATGCAATTCGATTGGGATTTAAGAAACAAACTCAACGAGGTATGACATTCCATATTTGGGTAATTATTTCGAATGTTTTGATCAAAAAAACCAAATATTTTTTTCAAAAAATCTGGGAAAATATTTTGGCAAAAAAATGAAATTTCAAATTGGCTTTTTTGGCTATAACTTGACTAAAAATGGTCAGAGAGCAAAAAGGAGTACCATTTTGGTTTCACTTTTAAACTGATTTTGTACCAAATTTTCTCGCAAAAAATTTGCAAAAATTGAAACCTCCTAGAATTCCAAAACTTGAATGCAATTCGATTTGGGATTTAAGAAACAAACTCAACGAGGTATGACATTCCATATTTGGGTAATTATTTCGAATGTTTTGATCAAAACCAAATATTTTTTTCACAAAAAATCTGGGAAAATATTTTTGGCAAAAAAATGAAATTTCAAATTGGCTTTTTTGGCTATAACTTGACTAAAAATGGTCAGAGAGCAAAAAGGAGTACCATTTTGTACTCCTTACAACCAATACTAACAACCCCTTTCACTTTTAAACTGATTTTGTAAAATTAAATTTTTCCATCATCAAAATTTGCAAAAATTGAAACCTCCTAGAATTCCAAAACTTGAATGCAATTCGATTGGGATTTAAGAAACAAACTCAACGAGGTATGACATTCCATATTTGGGTAATTATTTCGAATGTTTTGAAAAAACCAAATATTTTTTTCACAAAAAATCTGGGAAAATATTTTTGGCAAAAAAATGAAATTTCAAATTGGCTTTTTTGGCTATAACTGACTAAAATGGTCAGAGAGCAAAAAGGAGTACCATTTTGTACTCCTTACAACCAATACTAACAACCCCTTTCACTTTTAAACTGATTTTGTAAAATTAATTTTTCCATCATCAAAATTTGCAAAAAATTGAAACCTCCTAGAATTCCAAAACTTGAATGCAATTCGATTGGGATTTAAGAAACAAACTCAACGAGGTATGACATTCCATATTTGGGTAATTATTTCGAATGTTTTGATCAAAAAAACCAAATATTTTTTTCACAAAAAATCTGGGAAAATATTTTTGGCAAAAAAATGAAATTTCAAATTGGCTTTTTTGGCTATAACTTGACTAAAAATGGTCAGAGAGCAAAAAGGAGTACCATTTTGTACTCCTTACAACCAATACTAAGCCCCGGATTTTGTAAAATTAATTTTTCCATCATCAAAATTTGCAAAAAATTGAAACCTCCTAGAATTCCAAAACTTGAATGCAATTCGATTGGGATTTAAGAAACAAACTCAACGAGGTATGACATTCCATATTTGGGTAATTATTTCGAATGTTTTGATCAAAAACCAAATATTTTTTTCACAAAAAATCTGGGAAAATTTTTTGGCAAAAAAATGAAATTTCAAATTGGCTTTTTTGGCTATAACTTGACTAAAAATGGTCAGAGAGCAAAAAGGAGTACCATTTTGTACTCCTTACAACCAATACTAACAACCCCTTTCACTTTTAAACTGTTTGTAATATTTTTTGGCCAAATTTTCGAATTTTTTAAATCATCAAATTTGCAAAAATTGAAACCTCCTAGAATTCCAAAACTTGAATGCAATTCGATTGGGATTTAAGAAACAAACTCAAGCGAGGTATGACATTCCATATTTGGGGTAATTATTTCGAATGTTTGATCAAAAAACCAAATATTTTTTTCACAAAAAATCTGGGAAAATATTTTTGGCAAAAAAATGAATTTCAAATTGGCTTTTTTGGCTATAACTTGACTAAAATGGTCAGAGAGCAAAAAGGAGTACCATTTTGTACTCCTTACAACCAATACTAACAACCCTTTCACTTTTAAACTGATTTTTTAAAATTAATTTTTTTGAATTTTTGTAATAACTCCTTAAATTTGCAAAAATTGAAATTAGAATCAATTAATCGATTCGATGGATTTAAGAAACAAACTCAACGAGGTATGACATTCCATATTTGGGTAATTATTTCGAATGTTTTGATCAAAAAAACCAAATATTTTTTCACAAAAAATCTGGGAAAATTTTTTGGCAAAAAAATGAAATTTTAAATTGGCTTTTTTGGCTATAACTGACTAAAAATGGTCATAGAGCAAAAAGAGTAATTTTGTACTCCTACACATACTCAACTCACTTTAAAGATTTAAAATTAATTGTAAACCTCCTAGAATTCCAAAACTTAATGAATTCGATTGGGATTAAGAAACAAACTCAACGAGGTATGACATTCCATATTTGGTAATTATTTCGAATGTTTTGATCAAAAAAAAATATTTTTTTCACAAAAAATCTGGGAAAATATTTTGGCAAAAAATGAAATTTCAAATTGGCTTTTTTGGCTATAACTTGATAAAAATGGTAAGAGAGCAAAAAGGAGTACCATGTTGTACTCCTACATCATCAAAATTTGCAAAAAATTTAAAACCTCCTAGAATTCCAAAAATTGAATGCAATTCGATTGGGATTTAAGAAACAAACTCAACGAGGTATGACATTCCATATTTGGGTAATTATTTCGAATGTTTTGATCAAAAAACCAAATATTTTTTTCACAAAAAATCTGGGAAAATATTTTTGGCAAAAAATGAAATTTCAAATTGGCTGTTTTGGCTATAACTTGACTAAAAATGGTCAGAGAGCAAAAAGGATACCATTTGTACTCCTTACAACCATACTCATTCATTTTAATGATTTTTATTAATTCGAATTTTTGTAAGGGTACCATCATCAACATTTGCAAAAAATTGAAACCTCCTAGAATTCCAAACTTGAATGCAATTCGATTGGATTTAAGAAACAAACTGAACGAGGTATGACATTACATATTTGGGTAATTATTTCGAATGTTTTGATCAAAAAACAAATATTTTTTTCACAAAAAATCTGGGAAAATATTTTTGGCAAAAAATGAAATTTCAAATTGGCTTTTTGGCTATAACTTGACTAAAATGGTCAGAGAGCAAAAAGATACCATTTGTACTCCTAACAATACAACAACCCTTTCACTTTTAAACTGATTTTGTAAAATTAATTTTTGGCCAAATTTTGAATTTTTTGCAACAAATAAAACCTCCTAGAATTCCAAACTTGAATGCAATTCGATTGGGATTTAAGAAACAAACTCAACGAGGTATGACATTCCATATTTGGGTAATTATTTCGAATGTTTGATCAAAAATCCAAATATTTTTTCACAAAAATTGGGAAATATTTTTGGCAAAAATGAAATTTCAAATTGGCTTTTTGGCTATAACTTACTAAAAATGGTCAGAGAGCAAAAAGGAGTACCATTTTGTACTCCTTACAACCAATACTAACAACCCTTTCACTTTTAAACTGATTTTGTAAAATTAATTTTGGCCAAATTTTGAATTTTTTTGCAACAAATTTAAACTCCTAGAATTCCAAAACTTGAATGCAATTCGATTGGGATTTAAGAAACAAACTCAACGAGGTATGACATTCCATATTTGGGTAATTATTTCGAATGTTTTGATCAAAAAACCAAATATTTTTTTCACAAAAAATCTGGGAAAATATTTTTGGCAAAAAAATGAAATTTCAAATTGGCTTTTTGGCTATAACTTGACTAAAAATGGTCAGAGAGCAAAAGGATACCATTTGTACTCCTTACAACAATACTAACAACCCCTTGCACTTTAAACGGATTTTGTAAAATAATTTTGGCCAAATTTTGAATTTTTTGCAACAAATTTAAACCTCCTAGAATTCCAAAACTTGAATGCAATTCGATTGGGATTTAAAACAAACTCAACGAGGTATGACATTCCATATTTGGGTAATTATTTCGAATGTTTTGATCAAAAAAGCAAATATTTTTTTCACAAAAAATCTGGGAAAATATTTTGGCAAAAAAATGAAATTCAAATTGGCTTTTGGCTATAACTTGACTAAAAATGGTCAGAGAGCAAAAGGAGTACCATTTGTACTCCTTACAACCAATACTAACAACCCCTTGCACTTTTAAACTGATTTTGTAAAATAATTTTGTAAATAATTGGCCAAATTTTTGAATTTTTGCAAAAATTTAAACCTCCTAGAATTCCAAAACTTGAATGCAATTCGATTGGGATTAAGAAACAAACTCAACGAGGTATGACATTCCATATTTGGGTAATTATTTCGAATGTTTTGATCAAAAAAGCAAATATTTTTTCACAAAAAATCTGGGAAAATATTTTTGGCAAAAAAAATGAAATTTCAAATTGGCTTTTTGGCTATAACTTGACTAAAAATGGTCAGAGAGCAAAAGAGACCTTTTGATCTACAACCATACTAAAACCCTTCACTTTAAACTGATTGTAAATTATTTTTGGCCAAATATTGATTTTGTAAGGGTAATCATCAAAATTTGCAAAAAATTGAAACCTCCTAGATTTCCAAAACTTGAATGCAATTCGATTGGATTTAAGAAACAAACTCAACGAGGTATGAATTCCATATTTGGTAATTATTTCGAATGTTTGATCAAAAACCAAATATTTTTTTCACAAAAAATCTGGGAAAATATTTTTGGAAAAAATGAAATTTCAAATTGGTTTTGGCTATAACTTGACTAAAAATGTCAAGAGCAAAAAGGAGTACCATTTTGTACTCCTTACAACCAATACTAACAACCCCTTGCACTTTTAAACTGATTTTGTAAAATTAATTTTTGGCCAAATTTTCGCATTTTTTTAAGGTACCATATCAAAATTGCAAAAAATTTAAACCTCCTAGAATTCCAAAACTTGAATGCAATTCGATTGGGATTTAAGAAACAAACTCAACGAGGTATGACATTCCATATTGGGTAATTATTTCGAATGTTTGATCAAAAAACCAAATATTTTTTTCACAAAAAATCTGGGAAAATATTTTTGGCAAAAAAATGAAATTTCAAATTGGCTTTTTGGCTATAACTTGACTAAAAATGGTCGAGAGCAAAAAGGAGTACCATTTTGTACTCCTTACAACCAATACTAACAACCCCTTCACTTTTAAACTGATTTTAAAATTAATTTTTGGCCAAATTTTTGAATTTTTTTGCAACAATTTAAACCTCCTAAATTCCAAAACTTGAATGCAATTCGATTGGGATTTAAGAAACAAACTCAACGAGGTATGACATTATATTTGGGTAATTATTTCGAATGTTTGATCAAAAGCAATATTTTTTTCACAAAAATCTGGAAAATATTTTGGCAAAAAATGAAATTTCAAATTGCTTTTTGGCTATAACTTGACTAAAAATGGTCAGAGAGAAAAAAGTACATTTTTACTCTTAAACTATATAACAATCATTTTAAACTATTTGTAAATAATTTTGTAAAATTAATTTTTTTTGAATTTTTTTGCAACAAATTTAAACCTCCTAGAATTCCAAAACTTGAATGCAATTCGATTGGGATTTAAGAAACAAACTCAACGAGGTATGACATTCCATATTTGGGTAATTATTTCGAATGTTTTGATCAAAAAACCAAATATTTTTTTCACAAAAAATCTGGGAAAATATTTTTGGCAAAAAAATGAAATTTCAAATTGGCTGTTTTGGCTATAACTTGACTAAAAATGGTCAGAGAGCAAAAAGGAGTACCATTTTGTACTCCTTACAACCAATACTAACAACCCCTTTCACTTTTAAACTGATTTTTTAAAATTAATTTTGGCCAAGTTTTCGAATTTTTTGTAAGGGGTACCATCATCAACATTTGCAAAAAATTGAAACCTCCTAGAATTCCAAAACTTGAATGCAATTCGATTGGGATTTAAGAAACAAACTCAACGAGGTATGACATTCCATATTTGGGTAATTATTTCGAATGTTTTGATCAAAAAACCAAATATTTTTTTCACAAAAAATCTGGGAAAATATTTTTGGCAAAAAAATGAAATTTCAAATTGGCTGTTTTGGCTATAACTTGACTAAAAATGGTCAGAGAGCAAAAAGGAGTACCATTTTGTACTCCTTACAACCAATACAAACAACCCCTTTCACTTGTAAACTGATTTTGTAAAATTAATTTTTGGCCAAATTTTTGAATTTTTTTTGCAACAAATTTAAACCTCCTAGAATTCCAAAACTTGAATGCAATTCGATTGGGATTTAAGAAACAAACTCAACGAGGTATGACATTCCATATTTGGGTAATTATTTCGAATGTTTTGATCAAAAAACCAAATATTTTTTTCACAAAAAGTCTGGGAAAATATTTTTGGCAAAAAAATGAAATTTCAAATTGGCTGTTTTGGCTATACTTGACTAAAAATGGTCAGAGAGCAAAAAGGAGTACCATTTTGTACTCCTTACAACCAATACTAACAACCCCTTTCACTTTTAAACTGATTTTGTAAAATTAATTTTTGGCCAAATTTTTGAATTTTTTTTGCAATGCAATTCGATTGGGATTTAAGAAACAAACTCAACGAGGTATGACATTCCATATTTGGGTAATTATTTCGAATGTTTTGATCAAAAAAGCAAATATTTTTTTCACAAAAAATCTGGTAAAATATTTTTGGCAAAAAAATGAAATTTCAAATTGGCTTTTTGGCTATAACTTGACTAAAAATGGTCAGAGAGCAAAAAGGAGTACTATTTTGTACTCCTTACAACCAATACTAACAACCCCTTGCACTTTTAAACTGATTTTGTAAAATTATTTTTTGGCCAAATTTTTGAATTTTTTTTGCAACAAATTTAAACCTCCTAGAATTCCAAAACTTGAATGCAATTCGATTGGGATTTAAGAAACAAACTCAACGAGGTATGACATTCCATATTTGGGTAATTATTTCGAATGTTTTGATCAAAAAAGCAAATTTTTTTTTCACAAAAAATCTGGGAAAATATTTTTGGCAAAAAAATGAAATTTCAAATTGGCTTTTTGGCTATAACTTGACTAAAAATGGTCAGAGAGCAAAAAGGAGTACCATTTTGTTTTCCTTACAACCAATACTAACAAACCCTTGCACTTTTAAACTGATTTTGTAAAATTAATTTTTGGCCAAATTTTCGCATTTTTTGTAAGGGGTACCATCATCAAAATTTGCAAAAAATTGAAACCTCCTAGAATTCGAAAACTTGAATGCAATTCGATTGGGATTTAAGAAACAAACTCAACGAGGTATGACATTCCATATTTGGGTAATTATTTCGAATGTTTTGATCAAAAAAGCAAACATTTTTTTCACAAAAAATCTGGGAAAATATTTTTGGCAAAAAAATGAAATTTCAAATTGGCTGTTTTGGCTATAACTTGACTAAAAATGGTCAGAGAGCAAAAAGGAGTACCATTTTGTACTCCTTACAACCAATACTAACAACCCCTTTCACTTTTAAACTGATTTTTTAAAATTAATTTTGGCCAAGTTTTCGAATTTTTTGTAAGGGGTACCATCATCAACATTTGCAAAAAATTGAAACCTCCTAGAATTCCAAAACTTCAATGCAATTCGATTGGGATTTAAGAAACAAACTGAACGAGGTATGACATTACATATTTGGGTAATTATTTCGAATGTTTTGATCAAAAAACCAAATATTTTTTTCACAAAAAATCTGGGAAAATATTTTTGGCAAAAAAATGAAATTTTAAATTGGCTTTTTTGGCTATAACTTGACTAAAAATGGTCATAGAGCAAAAAGGAGTACCATTTTGTACTCCTTACAACCAATACTAACAACCCCTTTCACTTTTAAACTGATTTTTTAAAATTAATTTTTGAATTTTTTAAAACCGCCTAGAATTCCAAAACTTGAATGTAATTCGATTGGGATTTAAGAAACAAACTCAACGAGGTATGACATTCCATATTTGGGTAATTATTTCGAATGTTTTGATCAAAAAACCAAATATTTTTTTCACAAAAAATCTGGGAAAATATTTCTGACAAAAAAATGAAATTTCAAATTGGCTTTTTTGGCTATAACTTGACTAAAAATGGTTAGAGAGCAAAAAGGAGTACCATGTTGTACTCCTACCATCATCAAAATTTGCAAAAAATTGAAACCTCCTAGAATTCCAAAACTTGAATGCAATTCGATTGGGATTTAAGAAACAAACTCAACGAGGTATGACATTCCATATTTGGGTAATTATTTCGAATGTTTTGATCAAAAAACCAAATATTTTTTTCACAAAAAATCTGGGAAAATATTTTTGGCAAAAAAATGAAATTTCAAATTGGCTGTTTTGGCTATAACTTGACTAAAATGGTCAGAGAGCAAAAAGGAGTACCATTTTGTACTCCTTACAACCAATACTAACAACCCCTTTCACTTGTAAACTGATTTTGTAAAATTAATTTTTGGCCAAATTTTTGAATTTTTTTTGCAACAAATTTAAACCTCCTAGAATTCCAAAACTTGAATGCAATTCGATTGGGATTTAAGAAACAAACTCAACGAGGTATGACATTCCATATTTGGGTAATTATTTCGAATGTTTTGATCAAAAAACCAAATATTTTTTTCACAAAAAATCTGGGAAAATATTTTTGGCAAAAAAAATGAAATTTCAAATTGGCTGTTTTGGCTATAACTTGACTAAAAATGGTCAGAGAGCAAAAAGGAGTACCATTTTGTACTCCTTACAACCAATACTAACAACCCCTTGCACTTTTAAACTGATTTTGTAAAATTAATTTTTGGCCAAATTTTCGCATTTTTTGTAAGGGGTACCATCATCAAAATTTGCAAAAAATTGAAACCTCCTAGAATTCCAAAACTTGAATGCAATTCGATTGGGATTTAAGAAACAAACTCAACGAGGTATGACATTCCATATTTGGGTAATTATTTCGAATGTTTTGATCAAAAAAGCAAATATTTTTTTCACAAAAAATCTGGGAAAATATTTTTGGCAAAAAAATGAAATTTCAAATTGGCTGTTTTGGCTATACTTGACTAAAAATGGTCAGAGAGCAAAAAGGAATACAATTTTGTACTCCTTACAACCAATACTAACAACCCCTTTCCCTTTTAAACTGATTTTTTAAAATTAATTTTGGCCAAATTTTCGAATTTTTTGTAAGGAGTACCATCATCAACATTTGCAAAAAATTGAAACCTCCTAGAATTCCAAAACTTGAATGCAATTCGATTGGGATTTAAGAAACAAACTGAACGAGGTATGACATTACATATTTGGGAAATTATTTCGAATGTTTTGATCAAAAAACCAAATATTTTTTTCACAAAAAATCTGGGAAAATATTTTTGGCAAAAAAATGAAATTTCAAATTGGCTTTTTGGCTATAACTTGACTAAAAATGGTCAGAGAGCAAAAAGGAGTACCATTTTGTACTCCTTACAACCAATACTAACAACCCCTTGCACTTTTAAACTGATTTTGTAAAATTAATTTTTGGCCAAATATTCGCATTTTTTGTAAGGGGTACCATCATCAAAATTTGCAAAAAATTGAAACCTCCTAGAATTCCAAAACTTGAATGCAATTCGATTGGGATTTAAGAAACAAACTCAACGAGGTATGACATTCCATATTTGGGTAATTATTTCGAATGTTTTGATCAAAAAACCAAATATTTTTTTCACAAAAAATCTGGGAAAATATTTTTGGCAAAAAAATGAAATTTCAAATTGGCTGTTTTGGCTATAACTTGCCTAAAATGGTCAGAGAGCAAAAAGGAGTACCATTTTGTACTCCTTACAACCAATACTAACAACCCCTTTCACTTTTAAACTGATTTTGTAAAATTAATTTTTGAATTTTTTAAAACCTCCTAGAATTCCAAAACTTGAATGTAATTCGATTGGGATTTAAGAAACAAACTCAACGAGGTATGACATTCCATATTTGGGTAATTATTTCGAATGTTTTGATCAAAAAACCAAATATTTTTTTCACAAAAAATCTGGGAAAATATTTCTGACAAAAAAATGAAATTTCAAATTGTCTTTTTTGGCTATAACTTGACTAAAAATGGTCAGAGAGCAAAAAGGAGTACCATTTTGTACTCCTTACAACCAATACTAATAACCCCTTTCACTTTTAAACTGATTTTTTAAAATTAATTGAAACCTCCTAGAATTCCAAAACTTGAATGCAATTCGATTGGGATTTAAAAAACAAACTCAACGAGGTATGACATTCCATATTTGGGTAATTATTTCGAATGTTTTGATCAAAAAAGCAAATATTTTTTTCACAAAAAATCTGGGAAAATATTTTTGGCAAAAAAATGAAATTTCAAATTGGCTTTTTTGGCTATAACTTTACTAAAAATGGTCAGAGAGCAAAAAGGAGTACCATTTTGTACTCCTTACAACCAATACAAACAACCCCTTTCACTTGTAAACTGATTTTGTAAAATTAATTTTTGGCCAAATTTTTGAATTTTTTTTGCAACAAATTTAAACCTCCTAGAATTCCAAAACTTGAATGCAATTCGATTGGGATTTAAGAAACAAACTCAACGAGGTATGACATTCCATATTTGGGTAATTATTTCGAATGTTTTGATCAAAAAACCAAATATTTTTTTCACAAAAAGTCTGGGAAAATATTTTTGGCAAAAAAATGAAATTTCAAATTGGCTGTTTTGGCTATACTTGACTAAAAATGGTCAGAGAGCAAAAAGGAGTACCATTTTGTACTCCTTACAACCAATACTAACAACCCCTTTCACTTTTAAACTGATTTTGTAAAATTAATTTTTGGCCAAATTTTTGAATTTTTTTTGCAATGCAATTCGATTGGGATTTAAGAAACAAACTCAACGAGGTATGACATTCCATATTTGGGTAATTATTTGGAATGTTTTGATCAAAAAAGCAAATATTTTTTTCACAAAAAATCTGGTAAAATATTTTTGGCAAAAAAATGAAATTTCAAATTGGCTTTTTGGCTATAACTTGACTAAAAATGGTCAGAGAGCAAAAAGGAGTACTATTTTGTACTCCTTACAACCAATACTAACAACCCCTTGCACTTTTAAACTGATTTTGTAAAATTATTTTTTGGCCAAATTTTTGAATTTTTTTTGCAACAAATTTAAACCTCCTAGAATTCCAAAACTTGAATGCAATTCGATTGGGATTTAAGAAACAAACTCAACGAGGTATGACATTCCATATTTGGGTAATTATTTCGAATGTTTTGATCAAAAAAGCAAATTTTTTTTCACAAAAAATCTGGGAAAATATTTTTGGCAAAAAAATGAAATTTCAAATTGGCTTTTTGGCTATAACTTGACTAAAAATGGTCAGAGAGCAAAAAGGAGTACCATTTTGTTTTCCTTACAACCAATACTAACAAACCCTTGCACTTTTAAACTGATTTTGTAAAATTAATTTTTGGCCAAATTTTCGCATTTTTTGTAAGGGGTACCATCATCAAAATTTGCAAAAAATTGAAACCTCCTAGAATTCGAAAACTTGAATGCAATTCGATTGGGATTTAAGAAACAAACTCAACGAGGTATGACATTCCATATTTGGGTAATTATTTCGAATGTTTTGATCAAAAAAGCAAACATTTTTTTCACAAAAAATCTGGGAAAATATTTTTGGCAAAAAAATGAAATTTCAAATTGGCTGTTTTGGCTATAACTTGACTAAAAATGGTCAGAGAGCAAAAAGGAGTACCATTTTGTACTCCTTACAACCAATACTAACAACCCCTTTCACTTTTAAACTGATTTTTTAAAATTAATTTTGGCCAAGTTTTCGAATTTTTTGTAAGGGGTACCATCATCAACATTTGCAAAAAATTGAAACCTCCTAGAATTCCAAAACTTCAATGCAATTCGATTGGGATTTAAGAAACAAACTGAACGAGGTATGACATTACATATTTGGGTAATTATTTCGAATGTTTTGATCAAAAAACCAAATATTTTTTTCACAAAAAATCTGGGAAAATATTTTTGGCAAAAAAATGAAATTTTAAATTGGCTTTTTTGGCTATAACTTGACTAAAAATGGTCATAGAGCAAAAAGGAGTACCATTTTGTACTCCTTACAACCAATACTAACAACCCCTTTCACTTTTAAACTGATTTTTTAAAATTAATTTTTGAATTTTTTAAAACCGCCTAGAATTCCAAAACTTGAATGTAATTCGATTGGGATTTAAGAAACAAACTCAACGAGGTATGACATTCCATATTTGGGTAATTATTTCGAATGTTTTGATCAAAAAACCAAATATTTTTTTCACAAAAAATCTGGGAAAATATTTCTGACAAAAAAATGAAATTTCAAATTGGCTTTTTTGGCTATAACTTGACTAAAAATGGTTAGAGAGCAAAAAGGAGTACCATGTTGTACTCCTACCATCATCAAAATTTGCAAAAAATTGAAACCTCCTAGAATTCCAAAACTTGAATGCAATTCGATTGGGATTTAAGAAACAAACTCAACGAGGTATGACATTCCATATTTGGGTAATTATTTCGAATGTTTTGATCAAAAAACCAAATATTTTTTTCACAAAAAATCTGGGAAAATATTTTTGGCAAAAAAATGAAATTTCAAATTGGCTGTTTTGGCTATAACTTGACTAAAATGGTCAGAGAGCAAAAAGGAGTACCATTTTGTACTCCTTACAACCAATACTAACAACCCCTTTCACTTGTAAACTGATTTTGTAAAATTAATTTTTTGCCAAATTTTTGAATTTTTTTTGCAACAAATTTAAACCTCCTAGAATTCCAAAACTTGAATGCAATTCGATTGGGATTTAAGAAACAAACTCAACGAGGTATGACATTCCATATTTGGGTAATTATTTCGAATGTTTTGATCAAAAAACCAAATATTTTTTTCACAAAAAATCTGGGAAAATATTTTTGGCAAAAAAAATGAAATTTCAAATTGGCTGTTTTGGCTATAACTTGACTAAAAATGGTCAGAGAGCAAAAAGGAGTACCATTTTGTACTCCTTACAACCAATACTAACAACCCCTTGCACTTTTAAACTGATTTTGTAAAATTAATTTTTGGCCAAATTTTCGCATTTTTTGTAAGGGGTACCATCATCAAAATTTGCAAAAAATTGAAACCTCCTAGAATTCCAAAACTTGAATGCAATTCGATTGGGATTTAAGAAACAAACTCAACGAGGTATGACATTCCATATTTGGGTAATTATTTCGAATGTTTTGATCAAAAAAGCAAATATTTTTTTCACAAAAAATCTGGGAAAATATTTTTGGCAAAAAAATGAAATTTCAAATTGGCTGTTTTGGCTATACTTGACTAAAAATGGTCAGAGAGCAAAAAGGAATACAATTTTGTACTCCTTACAACCAATACTAACAACCCCTTTCCCTTTTAAACTGATTTTTTAAAATTAATTTTGGCCAAATTTTCGAATTTTTTGTAAGGAGTACCATCATCAACATTTGCAAAAAATTGAAACCTCCTAGAATTCCAAAACTTGAATGCAATTCGATTGGGATTTAAGAAACAAACTGAACGAGGTATGACATTACATATTTGGGAAATTATTTCGAATGTTTTGATCAAAAAACCAAATATTTTTTTCACAAAAAATCTGGGAAAATATTTTTGGCAAAAAAATGAAATTTCAAATTGGCTTTTTGGCTATAACTTGACTAAAAATGGTCAGAGAGCAAAAAGGAGTACCATTTTGTACTCCTTACAACCAATACTAACAACCCCTTGCACTTTTAAACTGATTTTGTAAAATTAATTTTTGGCCAAATATTCGCATTTTTTGTAAGGGGTACCATCATCAAAATTTGCAAAAAATTGAAACCTCCTAGAATTCCAAAACTTGAATGCAATTCGATTGGGATTTAAGAAACAAACTCAACGAGGTATGACATTCCATATTTGGGTAATTATTTCGAATGTTTTGATCAAAAAACCAAATATTTTTTTCACAAAAAATCTGGGAAAATATTTTTGGCAAAAAAATGAAATTTCAAATTGGCTGTTTTGGCTATAACTTGCCTAAAATGGTCAGAGAGCAAAAAGGAGTACCATTTTGTACTCCTTACAACCAATACTAACAACCCCTTTCACTTTTAAACTGATTTTTTAAAATTTATTTTTGAATTTTTTAAAACCTCCTAGAATTCCAAAACTTGAATGTAATTCGATTGGGATTTAAGAAACAAACTCAACGAGGTATGACATTCCATATTTGGGTAATTATTTCGAATGCTTTGATCAAAAAAGCAAATATTTTTTTCACAAAAAATTTGGGAAAATATTTTTGGCAAAAAAATGAAATTTCAAATTGGCTGTTTTGGCTATACTTGACTAAAAATGGTCAGAGAGCAAAAAGGAGTACAATTTTGTACTCCTTACAACCAATACTAACAACCCCTTTCCCTTTTAAACTGATTTTTTAAAATTAATTTTGGCCAAATTTTCGAATTTTTTGTAAGGAGTACCATCATCAACATTTGCAAAAAATTGAAACCTCCTAGAATTCCAAAACTTGAATGCAATTCGATTGGGATTTAAGAAACAAACTGAACGAGGTATGACATTACATATTTGGGAAATTATTTCGAATGTTTTGATCAAAAAACCAAATATTTTTTTCACAAAAAATCTGGGAAAATATTTTTGGCAAAAAAATGAAATTTCAAATTGGCTTTTTGGCTATAACTTGACTAAAAATGGTCAGAGAGCAAAAAGGAGTACAATTTTGTACTCCTTACAACCAATACTAACAACCCCTTGCACTTTTAAACTGATTTTGTAAAATTAATTTTTGGCCAAATATTCGCATTTTTTGTAAGGGGTACCATCATCAAAATTTGCAAAAAATTGAAACCTCCTAGAATTCCAAAACTTGAATGCAATTCGATTGGGATTTAAGAAACAAACTCAACGAGGTATGACATTCCATATTTGGGTAATTATTTCGAATGTTTTGATCAAAAAACCAAATATTTTTTTCACAAAAAATCTGGGAAAATATTTTTGGCAAAAAAATGAAATTTCAAATTGGCTGTTTTGGCTATAACTTGCCTAAAATGGTCAGAGAGCAAAAAGGAGTACCATTTTGTACTCCTTACAACCAATACTAACAACCCCTTTCACTTTTAAACTGATTTTTTAAAATTTATTTTTGAATTTTTTAAAACCTCCTAGAATTCCAAAACTTGAATGTAATTCGATTGGGATTTAAGAAACAAACTCAACGAGGTATGACATTCCATATTTGGGTAATTATTTCGAATGTTTTGATCAAAAAACCAAATATTTTTTTCACAAAAAATCTGGGAAAATATTTCTGACAAAAAAATGAAATTTCAAATTGGCTTTTTTGGCTATAACTTGACTAAAAATGGTTAGAGAGCAAAAAGGAGTACCATGTTGTACTCCTACCATCATCAAAATTTGCAAAAAATTGAAACCACCTAGAATTCCAAAACTTGAATGCAATTCGATTGGGATTTAAGAAACAAACTCAACGAGGTATGACATTCCATATTTGGGTAATTATTTCGATTGTTTTGTTAAAAAAACCAAATATTTTTTTCACAAAAAATCTGGGAAAATATTTTTGGCAAAAAAATGAATTTTCAAATTGGCTTTTTTGGCTATAACTTGACTAAAAATGGTCAGAGAGCAAAAAGGAGTACCATTTTGTACTCCTTACAACCAATACTAACAACCCCTTTCACTTTTAAACTGATTTTGTAAAATTAATTTTTGAATTTTTTAAAACCTCCTAGAATTCCAAAACTTGAATGTAATTCGATTGGGATTTAAGAAACAAACTCAACGAGGTATGACATTCCATATTTGGGTAATTATTTCGAATGTTTTGATCAAAAAATTAAATATTTTTTTCACAAAAAATCTGGGAAAATATTTCTGACAAAAAAATGAAATTTCAAATTGTCTTTTTTGGCTATAACTTGACTAAAAATGGTTAGAGAGCAAAAAGGAGTACTATGTTGTACTCCTACCATCATCAAAATTTGCAAAAAATTGAAACCACCTAGAATTCCAAAACTTGAATGCAATTCGATTGGGATTTAAGAAACAAACTCAACGAGGTATGACATTCCATATTTGGGTAATTATTTCGAATGTTTTGATCAAAAAACCAAATATTTTTTTCACAAAAAATCTGGGAAAATATTTTTGGCAAAAAAATGAAATTTCAAATTGGCTTTTTTGGCTATAACTTGACTAAAAATGGTCAGAGAGCAAAAAGGAGTACCATTTTGTACTCCTTACAACCAATACTAACAACCCCTTTGACTTTTAAACTGATTTTTTAAAATTAATTTTTGAATTTTTTAAAACCTCCTAGAATTCCAAAACTTGAATGTAATTCGATTGGGATTTAAGAAACAAACTCAACGAGGTATGACATTCCATATTTGGGTAATTATTTCGAATGTTTTGATCAAAAAACCAAATATTTTTTTCACAAAAAATCTGGGAAAATATTTCTGACAAAAAAATGAAATTTCAAATTGTCTTTTTTGGCTATAACTTGACTAAAAATGGTTAGAGAGCAAAAAGGAGTACTATGTTGTACTCCTACCATCATCAAAATTTGCAAAAAATTGAAACCACCTAGAATTCCAAAACTTGAATGCAATTCGATTGGGATTTAAGAAACAAACTCAACGAGGTATGACATTCCATATTTGGGTAATTATTTCGAATGTTTTGATCAAAAAACCAAATATTTTTTTCACAAAAAATCTGGGAAAATATTTTTGGCAAAAAAATGAAATTTCAAATTGGCTTTTTTGGCTATAACTTGACTAAAAATGGTCAGAGAGCAAAAAGGAGTACCATTTTGTACTCCTTACAACCAATACTAACAACCCCTTTGACTTTTAAACTGATTTTTTAAAATTAATTTTTGAATTTTTTAAAACCTCCTAGAATTCCAAAACTTGAATGTAATTCGATTGGGATTTAAGAAACAAACTCAACGAGGTATGACATTCCATATTTGGGTAATTATTTCGAATGTTTTGATCAAAAAACCAAATATTTTTTTCACAAAAAGTCTGGGAAAATATTTCTGACAAAAAAATGAAATTTCAAATTGTCTTTTTTGGCTATAACTTGACTAAAAATGGTTAGAGAGCAAAAAGGAGTACCATGTTGTACTCCTACCATCATCAAAATTTGCAAAAAATTGAAACCTCCTAGAATTCCAAAACTTGAATGTAATTCGATTGGGATTTAAGAAACAAACTCAACGAGGTATGACATTCCATATTTGGGTAATTATTTCGAATGTTTTGATCAAAAAACCAAATATTTTTTTCACAAAAAGTCTGGGAAAATATTTCTGACAAAAAAATGAAATTTCAAATTGTCTTTTTTGGCTATAACTTGACTAAAAATGGTTAGAGAGCAAAAAGGAGTACCATGTTGTACTCCTACCATCATCAAAATTTGCAAAAAATTGAAACCTCCTAGAATTCCAAAACTTGAATGTAATTCGATTGGGATTTAAGAAACAAACTCAACGAGGTATGACATTCCATATTTGGGTAATTATTTCGAATGTTTTGATCAAAAAACCAAATATTTTTTTCACAAAAAATCTGGGAAAATATTTTTGGCAAAAAAATGAAATTTCAAATTGGCTTTTTTGGCTATAACTTGACTAAAAATGGTCAGAGAGCAAAAAGGAGTACCATTTTGTACTCCTTACAACCAATACTAACAACCCCTTTCACTTTTAAACTGATTTTGTAAAATTAATTTTTGGCCAAATTTTCGAATTTTTTTTGTAAGGAGTACCATCATCAACATTTGCAAAAAATTGAAACCTCCTAGAATTCCAAAACTTGAATGCAATTCGATTGGGATTTAAGATACAAACTGAACGAGGTATGACATTACATATTTGGGAAATTATTTCGAATGTTTTGATCAAAAAACCAAATATTTTTTTCACAAAAAATCTGGGAAAATATTTTTGGCAAAAAAATGAAATTTTAAATTGGCTTTTTTGGCTATAACTTGACTAAAAATGGTCAGAGAGCAAAAAGGAGTACCATTTTGTACTCCTTACAACCAATACTAACAACCCCTTTCACTTTTAAACTGATTTTTTAAAATTAATTTTTGAATTTTTTAAAACCTCCTAGAATTCCAAAACTTGAATGTAATTCGATTGGGATTTAAGAAACAAACTCAACGAGGTATGACATTCCATATTTGGGTAATTATTTCGAATGTTTTGATCAAAAAACCAAATATTTTTTTCACAAAAAATCTGGGAAAATATTTCTGACAAAAAAATGAAATTTCAAATTGGCTTTTTTGGCTATAACTTGACTAAAAATGGTTAGAGAGCAAAAAGGAGTACCATGTTGTACTCCTACCATCATCAAAATTTGCAAAAAATTGAAACCTCCTAGAATTCCAAAACTTGAATGCAATTCGATTGTGATTTAAGAAACAAACTCAACGAGGTATGACATTCCATATTTGGGTAATTATTTCGATTGTTTTGTTAAAAAAACCAAATATTTTTTTCACAAAAAATCTGGGAAAATATTTTTGGCAAAAAAATGAATTTTCAAATTGGCTGTTTTGGCTATAACTTGACTAAAAATGGTCAGAGAGCAAAAAGGAGTACCATTTTGTACTCCTTACAACCAATACTAACAACCCCTTTCACTTTTAAACTGATTTTGTAAAATTAATTTAAACCTCCTAGAATTCCAAAACTTGAATGCAATTCGATTGGGATTTAAGAAACAAACTCAACGAGGTATGACATTCCATATTTGGGTAATTATTTCGAATAATTTGATCAAAAAACCAAATATTTTTTTCACAAAAAATCTGGGAAAATATTTTTGGCAAAAAAATGAAATTTCAAATTGGCTGTTTTGGCTATAACTTGACTAAAATGGTCAGAGAGCAAAAAGGAGTACCATTTTGTACTCCTTACAACCAATACTAACAACCCCTTTCACTTTTAAACTGATTTTTTAAAATTTATTTTTGAATTTTTTAAAACCTCCTAGAATTCCAAAACTTGAATGTAATTCGATTGGGATTTAAGAAACAAACTCAACGAGGTATGACATTCCATATTTGGGTAATTATTTGGATTTATAATTATCTGGGAAAATATTTCTGACAAAAAAATGAAATTTCAAATTGGCTTTTTTGGCTATAACTTGACTAAAAATGGTCAGAGAGCAAAAAGGAGTACCATTTTGTACTCCTTACAACCAATACTAACAACCCCTTTCACTTTTAAACTGATTTTGTAAAATTAATTTTTGAATTTTTTAAAACCTCCTAGAATTCCAAAACTTGAATGTAATTCGATTGGGATTTAAGAAACAAACTCAACGAGGTATGACATTCTATATTTGGGTAATTATTTCGAATGTTTTGATCAAAAAACCAAATATTTTTTTCACAAAAAATCTGGGAAAATATTTCTGACAAAAAAATGAAATTTCAAATTGTCTTTTTTGGCTATAACTTGACTAAAAATGGTTAGAGAGCAAAAAGGAGTACTATGTTGTACTCCTACCATCATCAAAATTTGCAAAAAATTGAAACCACCTAGAATTCCAAAACTTGAATGCAATTCGATTGGTATTTAAGAAACAAACTCAACGAGGTATGACATTCCATATTTGGGTAATTATTTCGAATGTTTTGATCAAAAAACCAAATATTTTTTTCACAAAAAATCTGGGAAAATATTTTTGGCAAAAAAATGAAATTTCAAATTGGCTTTTTTGGCTATAACTTGACTAAAAATGGTCAGAGAGCAAAAAGGAGTACCATTTTGTACTCCTTACAACCAATACTAACAACCCCTTTGACTTTTAAACTGATTTTTTAAAATTAATTTTTGAATTTTTTAAAACCTCCTAGAATTCCAAAACTTGAATGTAATTCGATTGGGATTTAAGAAACAAACTCAACGAGGTATGACATTCCATATTTGGGTAATTATTTCGAATGTTTTGATCAAAAAACCAAATATTTTTTTCACAAAAAGTCTGGGAAAATATTTCTGACAAAAAAATGAAATTTCAAATTGTCTTTTTTGGCTATAACTTGACTAAAAATGGTTAGAGAGCAAAAAGGAGTACCATGTTGTACTCCTACCATCATCAAAATTTGCAAAAAATTGAAACCTCCTAGAATTCCAAAACTTGAATGTAATTCGATTGGGATTTAAGAAACAAACTCAACGAGGTATGACATTCCATATTTGGGTAATTATTTCGAATGTTTTGATCAAAAAACCAAATATTTTTTTCACAAAAAATCTGGGAAAATATTTTTGGCAAAAAAATGAAATGTCAAATTGGCTTTTTTGGCTATAACTTGACTAAAAATGGTCAGAGAGCAAAAAGGAGTACAATTTTGTACTCCTTACAACCAATACTAACAACCCCTTTCACTTTTAAACTGATTTTGTAAAATTAATTTTTGGCCAAATTTTCGGATTTTTTATAAGGGGTACCATCATCAAAATTTGCAAAAAATTGAAACCTCCTAGAATTCCAAAACTTGAATGCAATTCGATTGGGATTTAAGAAACAAACTCAACGAGGTATGACATTCCATATTTGGGTAATTATTTCGAATGTTTTGATCAAAAAACCAAATATTTTTTTCAGAAAAAATCTGGGAAAATATTTTTGGCAAAAAAATGAAATTTCAAATTGGCTGTTTTGGCTATAACTTGACTAAAATGGTCAGAGAGCAAAAAGGAGTACCATTTTGTACTCCTTACAACCAATACTAACAACCCCTTGCACTTTTAAACTGATTTTGTAAAATTAATTTTTGGCCAAATATTCGCATTTTTTGTAAGGGGTACCATCATCAAAATTTGCAAAAAATTGAAACCTCCTAGAATTCCAAAACTTGAATGCAGCTCGATTGGGATTTAAGAAACAAACTCAACGAGGTATGACATTCCATATTTGGGTAATTATTTCGAATGTTTTGATCAAAAAACCAAATATTTTTTTCACAAAAAATATGGGAAAATATTTTTGGCAAAAAAATGAAATTTTAAATTTGCTTTTTTGGCAACTAAAATGGTTAGAGAGCAAAAAGGAGTACCATGTTGTACTCCTACCATCATCAAAATTTGCAAAAAATTGAAACCTCCTAGAATTCCAAAACTTGAATGCAATTCGATTGGGATTTAAGAAACAAACTGAACGAGGTATGACATTCCATATTTGGGTAATTATTTCGAATGTTTTGATCAAAAAACCAAATATTTTTTTCACAAAAAATATGTGAAAATATTTTTGGCAACAAAATTAAATTTTAAATTTGCTTTTTTGGCTATAACTTGACTAAAAATGGTCAGAGAGCAAAAAGGAGTACCATTTTGTACTCCTTACAACCAATACTAACAACCCCTTTCACTTTTAAACTGATTTTGTAAAATTAATTTTTGGCCAAATTTTCGAATTTTTTTTGCAATAAATTGAAACCTCCTAGAATTCCAAAACTTGAATGCAATTCGATTGGGATTTAAGAAACAAACTCAACGAGGTATGACATTCCATATTTGGATAATTATTTCGAATGTTTTGATCAAAAAACCAAATATTTTTTTCACAAAAAATCTGGGAAAATATTTTTGGCAAAAAAATGAAATTTTAAATTGGCTTTTTTGGCTATAACTTGACTAAAAATGGTCAGAGAGCAAAAAGGAGTACCATTTTGTACTCCTTACAACCAATACTAACAACCCCTTTCACTTTTAAACTGATTTTGTAAAATTAATTTTTGGCCAAATTTTCGAATTTTTTGTGGGGAGGTATGACATCAACGAGGTATGACATTCCATATTTGGGTAATTATTTCGAATGTTTTGATCAAAAAACCAAATATTTTTTTCACAAAAAATATGGGAAAATATTTTTGGCAAAAAAATGAAATTTTAAATTGGCTTTTTTGGCTATAACTTGACTAAAAATGGTCAGAGAGCAAAAAGGAGTACCATTTTGTACTCCTTACAACCAATACTAACAACCCCTTTCACTTTTAAACTGATTTTGTAAAATTAATTTTTGGCCAAATTTTCGAATTTTTTGTAAGTAGGTATGACATCAACGAGGTATGACATTCCATATTTGGGTAATTATTTCGAATGTTTTGATCAAAAACCCAAATATTTTTTTCACAAAAAATCTGGGAAAATATTTTTGCCAAAAAAATGAAATTTCAAATTGGCCGTTTTGTAAGTAGGTATGACATCAACGAGGTATGACATTCCATATTTGGGTAATTATTTCGAATGTTTTGATCAAAAAACCAAATATTTTTTTCACAAAAAATCTGGGAAAATATTTTTGGCAAAAAAATGAAATTTCAAATTGGCTGTTTTGGCTATAACTTGACTAAAAATGGTCAGAGAGCAAAAAGGAGTACCATTTTGTTCTCCTTACAACCAATACTAACAACCCCTTTCACTTTTAAACTGATTTTGTAAAATTAATTTTTGGCCAAATTTTTGAATTTTTTTTGCAACAAATTTAAACCTCCTAGAATTCCAAAACTTGAATGCAATTCGATTGGGATTTAAGAAACAAACTCAACGAGGTATGACATTCCATATTTGGGTAATTATTTCGAATGTTTTGATCAAAAAACCAAATATTTTTTTTACAAAAAATCTGGGAAAATATTTTTGGCAAAAAAATGAAATTTCAAATTGGCTGTTTTGGCTATAACTTGACTAAAAATGGTCAGAGAGCAAAAAGGAGTACCATTTTGTACTCCTTACAACCAATACTAACAACCCCTTTCACTTGTAAACTGATTTTGTAAAATTAATTTTTGGCCAAATTTTCGAATTTTTTTTGCAATAAATTGAAACCTCCTAGAATTCCAAAACTTGAATGCAATTCGATTGGGATTTAAGAAACAAACTGAACGAGGTATGACATTCCATATTTGGGTAACTATTTCGAATGTTTTGATCAAAAAACCAAATATTTTTTTCACAAAAAATATGGGAAAATATTTTTGGCAAAAAAGTATGGGAAAATATTATTGGCGAAAAAATGAAATTTTAAATTGACTTTTTTGGCTATAACTTGACTAAAAATGGTCAGAGAGCAAAAAGGAGTACCATTTTGTACTCCTTACAACCAATATTAACAACCCCTTTCATTTTTAAACTGATTTTGGAAAATTAATTTTTGGCCAAATTTTCGAATTTTTTGTAACGGGTAACATCATCAAAATTTGCAAAAAATTTAAACCTCCTAGAATTCTAAAACTTGAATGTAATTCGATTGGGATTTAAGAAACAAACTCAACGAGGTATGACATTCCATATTTGGGTAATTATTTCGAATGTTTTGATCAAAAAACCAAATATTTTTTTCACAAAAAATCTGGGAAAATATATCTGACAAAAAAATGAAATTTCAAATTGGCTTTTTTGGCTATAACTTGACTAAAAATGGTCAGAGAGCAAAAAGGAGTACCATTTTGTACTCCTTACAACCAATACTAACAACCCCTTTCACTTTTAAACTGATTTTGTAAAATTAATTTTTGGCTAAATTTTCGCATTTTTTGTACCATCATCAAAATTTGCAAAAAATTGAAACCTCCTAGAATTCCAAAACTTGAATGCAATTCGATTGGGATTTAAGAAACAAACTGAACGAAGTATGTCACATTCATATTTGGGTAATTATTTCGAATGTTTTGATCAAAAAACCAAATATTTTTTTCACAAAAAATATGGGAAAATATTTTTGGCAAAAAAATGAAATTTTAAATTTGCTTTTTTGGCTATAACTTGACTAAAAATGGTTAGAAAGCAAAAAGGAGTACCATGTTGTACTCCTACCATCATCAAAATTTGCAAAAAATTGAAACCTCCTAGAATTCCAAAACTTGAATGCAATTCGATTGGGATTTAAGAAACAAACTTAACGAGGTATGACATTCCATATTTGGGTAATTATTTCGATTGTTTTGTTAAAAAAACCAAATATTTTTTTTCACAAAAAATCTGGGAAAATATTTTTGGCAAAAAAATGAATTTTCAAATTGGCTTTTTTGGCTATAACTTGACTAAAAATGGTCAGAGAGCAAAAAGGAGTACCATTTTGTACTCCTTACAACCAATACTAACAACCCCTTTCACTTTTAAACTGATTTTGTAAAATTAATTTTTGGCTAAATTTTCGTATTTTTTGTACCATCATCAAAATTTGCAAAAAATTGAAACCTCCTAGAATTCCAAAACTTGAATGCAATTCGATTGGGATTTAAGAAACAAACTGAACGAGGTATGACATTCCATATTTGGGTAATTATTTCGAATGTTTTGATCAAAAAACCAAATATTTTTTTCACAAAAAATATGGGAAAATATTTTTGGCAAAAAAATTAAATTTCAAATTAATAAAACCTTACAACCAATACTAACAACCCCTTTCACTTTTAAACTGATTTTGTAAAATTAATTTTTGGCCAAATTTTCGAATTTTTTTTCATCAAAATTTGCAAAAAATTTAAACCTCCTAGAATTCCAAAACTTGAATGTAATTCGATTGGGATTTAAGAAACAAACTCAACGAGGTATAACATTCCATATTTGGGTAATTATTTCGAATGTTTTGATCAAAAAACCAAATATTTTTTTCACAAAAAATCAGGGAAAATATTTCTGACAAAAAAGAGAGCAAAAAGGAGTACCATGTTGTACTCCTACCATCATCAAAATTTGCAAAAAATTGAAACCTCCTAGAATTCCAAAACTTGAATGCAATTCGATTGGGATTTAAGAAACAAACTCAACGAGGTATGACATTCCATATTTGGGTAATTATTTCGAATGTTTTGATCAAAAAACCAAATATTTTTTTCACAAAAAATCTGGGAAAATATTTCTGACAAAAAAATGAAATTTCAAATTGTCTTTTTTGGCTATAACTTGACTAAAAATGGTCAGAGAGCAAAAAGGTGTACCATTTTGTACTCCTTACAACCAATACTAACAACCCCTTTCACTTTTAAACTGATTTTGTAAAATTAATTTTTGGCCAAATTTTCGGATTTTTTATAAGGGGTACCATCATCAAAATTTGCAAAAAATTGAAACCTCCTAGAATTCCAAAACTTGAATGCAATTCGATTGGGATTTAAGAAACAAACAACGAGGTATGACATTTCATATTTGGGTAATTTGTAGTATGTGCCTATGCAATATTAAGAACAATTAAATAAAATAGCATATTAACATATGACAGCACTTTGTTGCTATGTTTATGTTTATGTTTATGCACGCAGTTAGGCCCAGGGCGGATGTAACATGATCGCCCACTCGAAGGCCACAAAGTATAAGTGCATTGCCCACTTGAAGGCCAAAAAGTATAAGTGCTTGGTCAGCATTCACACGCCGACCAAATGCATATTACATACGTACACACTTAGCTCGCTCTCCCGATAAGCCTAGATATATAAGATATACATAAGAACGCCGCTCCGCCGCTGGCGTACCCGGCAGCGCAGCTACGCGGATTAGCCTAAGTCCAAATATATTCAAAACTGTAAAATCAGATACTCTGTAGACGTTGAGCTGGCAGAACCATTTCTGCCTACTCTAAAATCAAAAGAATAAATTGAATAAATATAAAGTCAGCCCGACGGCTGCATTCAACTCAAAACGGACTTGTGTTCTTAATTGGAGTTCATCATTACATGGCGACCGTGACAGTCGTCCAACGCTGGACGAATTGACCAAAGCTGGTGAAGACAAGGAATACTGGACTGGAAGAAGACACACACAAAAAATAATTAAATGGAACCTCCAAAACTAAGGAAGAATCTGAGTGAGTAGAGTTCTATTGAGTATGGGAAAACACCGTGGCGGTTTGAAAACTAAGCTGAATAAACGTATAGCCCACGTAAGGTGGCTAATATACGGTCAGCAAACGCCACCGGTTTGGTCGAAAGCTCTAAAGCTACACGCAGAGCTAGACCACTTGCTGCAATATCAGCAAGAATTAAAGACCCATAAACTCGAGAAGACTCACTCAGATAACATTAAAATTATACCCAAAATTAATGAAATTCCAAAATACCAGGCATGTCCAGCACCAGCACCAGCATTAACAAAGCCAAAGAAGTCCTGCCCCCCTGGCTGCGAAGGAATCTGGAGTCCTCACTGCTTGGGGACTTGTGAGCAGCCATCGACATCGTCAGCGGACAAACAATAGACAGCAGCGAGGGAGTGTCAGCGTGCCACCCCCGGCGACGCCCAGCTGACACCTGATGAGCATCAGCAACAGCAGAACAATAAATATATAATAAATATAAAATATATAGATAAGAAAATTGTAAGAAATATTGTAAAACGGAGCATATACTATTATGCCCTGTTAACCCAATATGGCCCGTGAAGCCATAGCTAGAATCAGGCAGGCAACAATGTAAAATACAATTTTTTTTTACTCTTGAGAACATTGAAAATTTTTATAAATAGATAATTCCAAACATAAATGTCTATAGAGACAAATGGAATAAGTAAAACTAAAAATATAAATATATATAAAGAAGATTCTCTATTCTATTCTCCAAAATATAAAATTAGTATACCCAAAATGGGTCTAATAGACACTAAAACTGTGGACTCTACAGCCAATGTAATAAATAAAGTCGAAGTCCAAAATGCAGATTTGTTCTGGATAACCATAATACTAATTGTAATCGCACTAATTATGGTATCCAATGCATTAATAAAAATATACGAATTGCATAACAAGTGTCTTAAGAAACAATACCGTAGCACTGCTAACGGTTTAGATAATATTTAAGGAAGATCTTTAAGAAAGTCAATTATGAATGAAAATTTGAGAAAAATTTTTTGAAGAAAAAAAAAAAATAATAATAAATAAATTTATAAAACGTAATATTGAATTTATCTAGATTAAAAAAAAAAAAAAAAAAAAACAAATGCATAAATTTGAAGACATGAGTATACCACAGCATGGACTGGGAAAAGCTTGTTGATCAGATAAAAGATCCAAATGAAAATTTCAGAAAATCCTATAAATGCTTAACGCAGAACAGATCAATACAAGCTGTAACAATCAATAAGAATGCCCAAATCTTGGTAAATAATTATAATGAAATCAGAGAACTGATCCAACAAAATAGAAAGAATTTGGAAAGCAAACAGTGTGCTAAAGTTTTGGAACTACTGGTGACATTAAGAGAAAAATTAATATTTATAAAAAATAAATTCTGTCTCCAGATAGAAATTCCAACCATAGTAAACACTCCACTAAGAATAAATTTGAATGAAGACAGCACTAACTCTGACGAAGAAGATAGGACTATATTCAAAGAAGGTATTAAAGAGGAAGATCTTCACGATCTAAATTTACCAGCAAAATTAATGCTGAAGGACGAAGATAAAATAAATAACGCAGCTGACTCCGAAAATAAAGTAACCATGGCAGAACAAGCAGCAGCCATTAGGTCGTACATTAAGGAAGTCGCTTGCACAGTGCCAGAATTTGATGGACAAAAGATCCATTTACAAAGATTCATTAAGGCAATCAAATTGGTAGACCTAGCTAAAGGATCATATGAAGACATTGCAGTTGAGGTCATTAAGTCAAAAATAATTGGCACAATTTTGAACTCGGTTGAAAATGAAACGACGATTCCGGCAATTATAAACAAATTGCAGAAAGTAGTCGTAGGTGAAACTTCCAGTAATGTCAAGGCAAAACTAGCAACAGTTCAGCAAAGAGGTAAAACTGCAATGCAATTTACCGCTGAAGTTGATAGACTGAGAAAGCTATTAGAAGCTTCCTTTATCGATGAGGGTATACCTCTCGAACATGCCACTGGTCTAAGCACTAAAGAGGCAATAGACACAATGATAAATCGTGCTGAGCACGAAAGTATAAAAACAGTACTGGAAGCAGGGACTTGCACCACTATGGATGCAGCGATAAGCGCATACATAAGAACGAATGCAAGAGTTACCGGTGACATCAATAAAGTGATGTACTTTAGAGGTAATAGATCTAACAGAGGATACGGCAATGTCAATAGAGGTGCTAACCGAGGTAGAGGCTTCAATAACAATGGTAATAGGGGCAACAATAATAACGGTTACCAAAATAACGGTTACCAGAATAACGGTTACCAAAACCGCTATAATGGAAATAATAATAATAACCGCTATAATGGCTATAACAGAGGCCGCAATAATGGAAATAGAGGCCGTAATAACAATCAGAACAACTATAACGGAAATAACGCAAATGTACGAGTAATCCAAGAGCAGGGAAACTCGCAACAGCCTTTAGGTACTCAGTAAAAGAAGATCGTAGAGTATACACCATTAATTATAATCTCAACATATTTTCTACATTCATTCATGCCGAAACAGGCGTAAAACTAGTTTTTCTACTTGATACAGGTGCAGATATCTCTATTCTCAAAGAGAACTCTGACAAATTTTCTTATATTCAAATAACTAACAAAATAAACATTCAAGGCATAAGCCAACAGAAAATTCAGTCGCGAGGACAGACTTTTATTGAGATACAGACAGGTAAATACATTATCCCACACGACTTTCATTTAGTAGATAAAAATTTTCCCATACCGTGTGATGGAATAATAGGAATAGATTTCATTAAAAAATATAATTGCCAAATTGATTTAAACACAGAAGAAGATTGGTTCATAATTAGACCAAACAATTTGAAATTTCCAATTTATATTCCCATAACATACAGCTCTGGTATTAACACAACTTTATTACCAGCAAGATCCCAAGTTGTCCGAAGATTAATAGTATCATCCAAAGATGATAACATTTTAATTCCAAACCAGGAAATTCAAACTGGTATTTATGTTGCAAATACAATCGCAACATCAAGTAATACAGTTGTCCGAATTTTAAACACGACAGATTCTGACCAATTAGTTAATATGGACACTTTAAAATATGAGCCACTTTCGAACTACAATGTAGTTCAGGCAAATAGTGAAAATAGAAATAAAACTGTCTTATCTCAATTAAAGAAAAATTTCCCCGAATTGTTCAAATCACAATTAGAAAATATATGCAGCGAATATATAGATATATTTGCATTAGAATCAGAACCAATAACAGTTAATAATTTTTATAAACAACAGTTGAGATTAAAAAATGATGAGCCGGTATACACAAAAAATTATAGAAGTCCTCATAGTCAAGTAGAAGAAATGCAAGCCCAAGTTCAGAAATTAATAAAGGATAAAATAGTTGAACCATCAGTTTCACAGTACAATAGCCCTTTGCTATTAGTACCTAAAAAGTCAAGCCCAAATTCAGATAAAAAGAAATGGAGATTAGTAATAGACTATCGCCAAATTAATAAGAAACTTTTAGCTGACAAATTTCCACTACCGAGAATAGATGATATTTTGGACCAACTTGGTCGAGCAAAATATTTCTCCTGCCTTGATTTAATGTCAGGTTTTCATCAAATCGAACTAGATGAAGGCTCGAGAGATATAACATCTTTCTCAACCAACAATGGCTCATATCGTTTCACGCGATTGCCATTTGGCTTAAAAATAGCGCCTAATTCATTCCAAAGAATGATGACTATAGCATTCTCCGGAATAGAACCGTCTCAGGCATTCCTTTATATGGATGACTTAATAGTCATAGGTTGTTCCGAAAAACATATGCTTAAAAACCTCACTGAAGTTTTTGGTAAATGCAGGGAATACAACCTAAAGTTACATCCTGAAAAATGTTCATTTTTCATGCATGAAGTCACATTTTTGGGACATAAATGCACAGACAAAGGAATTTTGCCGGATGACAAAAAATATGATGTCATTCAGAACTACCCAGTTCCACATGATGCGGACAGCGCTAGACGTTTTGTAGCATTTTGCAATTACTACAGACGTTTTATCAAAAATTTCGCCGACTATTCGCGGCACATAACAAGATTATGTAAAAAGAATGTTCCATTCGAGTGGACAGATGAATGTCAAAAAGCATTCATACATTTAAAATCTCAGCTAATTAACCCAACACTTTTGCAGTACCCAGACTTCAGCAAAGAATTTTGCATAACAACAGATGCAAGTAAGCAAGCGTGTGGCGCAGTTTTAACTGAAAACCATAATGGCCACCAACTCCCAGTTGCTTATGCATCAAGAGCTTTTACGAAAGGTGAAAGCAATAAGAGTACAACAGAACAAGAGTTAGCAGCAATTCATTGGGCAATAGTACATTTCAGACCATACATTTACGGAAAACACTTCGCTGTGAAAACAGACCATTGACATATTTATTCTCGATGGTGAACCCCAGTTCTAAATTAACAAGAATAAGGCTTGAATTAGAAGAATATAATTTTACGGTAGAGTATCTAAAGGGCAAAGACAATCATGTAGCTGATGCGTTATCAAGAATAACCATCAAAGAGCTAAAAGAAATAACTGGAAATATATTAAAAGTCACTACAAGATTTCAAAGTAGACAAAAATCCTGCGCAGGAAAAGAACAATTGGATTTGCACGAACAAACCAAAGAAATAGCTTCAGAGCCCAACGTATACGAAGTCATAACAAATGACGAGGTACGAAAAGTAGTGACATTGCAATTGAATGACACGATATGTTTATTTAAACATGGAAAGAAAATCATTGCAAGATATGATGTTGGTGATCTTTATACTAATGGAATTCTTGATTTAGATCAATTCTTCCAAAGGCTTGAATTGCAAGCCGGTATATATGATATCAGCCAAATCAAAATGGCACCGTGGAAGAAAATCTTTGAACACGTTTCAATAGATGAATTTAAAAATATGGGCAATAAAATATTAAAGAATTTAAAAGTAGCGCTACTTATCCCGGTGACCCAAATAAATAATGAAAAAGAAAAAGAAGCTATATTGTCTACACTACATGATGATCCAATACAAGGAGGGCATACAGGCATTACAAAAACCTTGGCCAAGGTCAAAAGACATTACTATTGGAAAAATATGAGTAAATACATAAAAGAGTACGTAAGAAAATGTCAAAAATGCCAAAAAGCAAAAACAACAAAGCATATAAAGACCCCAATGACTATAACCGACACACCAGAACATGCTTTCGATAGAGTTGTCGTGGACACAATTGGTCCACTACCTAAGTCAGAAAATGGTAACGAGTACGCAGTCACTCTCATATGTGATTTAACCAAGTACTTAGTTGCCATACCAATAGCAAATAAAAGCACAAAAACAGTCGCAAAAGCTATATTTGAATCTTTTATTCTAAAGTACGGTCCAATGAAGACGTTCATAACGGACATGGGTACAGAGTATAAGAATTCAATAATTACTGACCTATGTAAATATTTGAAAATAAAAAATATAACATCAACAGCTCATCACCACCAGACAGTTGGAGTAGTAGAAAGAAGTCATAGAACTTTAAACGAGTATATACGATCCTACATATCGGCGGACAAAACCGATTGGGACGTATGGCTTCAATATTTCGTATACTGCTTCAACACGACCCCATCTATGGTACATAATTAATGTCCATATGAATTAGTTTTCGGTAGAACAAGTAATTTACCAAAACATTTTAATAAACTACATAGCATAGAACCAATATATAACATAGATGATTACGCTAAGGAGAGTAAATATAGGTTAGAAGTAGCATATGCTAGAGCAAGAAAACTTCTTGAAGCACATAAAGAGAAAAATAAGGCAAATTACGACTTAAAAGTAAATGACATAGAGTTAGAAGTAGGAGATAAAGTTTTACTAAAAAATGAGGTAGGTCATAAATTAGACTTTAAATACACGGGGCCCTATAAGATAGAAAGCATAGGAGATAATAATAATATTACGATACTTACTAATAAAAATAAGAAGCAAGTAGTTCATAAAGATAGATTAAAGAAATTTCATTCATGATTGAATTTAAACTTATATTTTCCTTAATCATTTATACAAATTTTCCATACACTACGTATATTTTTATCTTTGTATAACAAAATCAACTATCGTTGTTCAAACAAAAAGAAAAACACAAAAAAAAAAAAAATAAAAATAAAAATAAAATAATTTGCATTTAATAATCAAAATAACTTCACTAGGTTACGTTATTTTTCAAAAGGAGGGAGATGTAGTATGTGCCTATGCAATATTAAGAACAATTAAATAAAATAGCATATTAACATATGACAGCACTTTGTTGCTATGTTTATGTTTATGTTTATGCACGCAGTTAGGCCCAGGGCGGATGTAACATGATCGCCCACTCGAAGGCCACAAAGTATAAGTGCATTGCCCACTTGAAGGCCAAAAAGTATAAGTGCTTGGTCAGCATTCACACGCCGACCAAATGCATATTACATACGTACACACTTAGCTCGCTCTCCCGATAAGCCTAGATATATAAGATATACATAAGAACGCCGCTCCGCCGCTGGCGTACCCGGCAGCGCAGCTACGCGGATTAGCCTAAGTCCAAATATATTCAAAACTGTAAAATCAGATACTCTGTAGACGTTGAGCTGGCAGAACCATTTCTGCCTACTCTAAAATCAAAAGAATAAATTGAATAAATATAAAGTCAGCCCGACGGCTGCATTCAACTCAAAACGGACTTGTGTTCTTAATTGGAGTTCATCATTACAAATTTATTTATTTATTTATTATGATAGATAGAATAGTTTACAAAACTAGACTAACTTAGATAGTATAGCATTAGCTACGGGGCTTACAGCTATATTTATTTACAATGTTTATTTACAATCTTAATTTAGTTAATATCTAATTTGGTAACTAATTGTTGGCTTGTTATGTACAAATGCCTGTTTTGTTTTTAGATTTTGTGGTATAATTTAGTTTCTTTGAGGAAAAGTATGAGTTTTTGTATGTTATCTGGATTGGGTTTGCTAAGAAGGTCTAGAGGGTTGGTGTTGTTAAATATATCTTGCTTGGTTTGTAGGAGGGATGGGCATGAGTTTAATATGTGGTTTAAAGAAATATCACCTTGGCAAAACGGACAAGTTGGTATTGAATTGGGATTTAGGTAGTGTTGGTGGGTTATGTTTGTGTGTCCTAGTCGAAGTCGTATTATTTTTATTTGGTCGAGTCTGGTCCAATTTGGGTGGGATTGTTTAAGGTAATCGCATGTGTGTGAGGTGTTCGTGTTAATAGATTGGTACCATGGACTGCAGTTTATTATGTCTTCTTTCTGTTTTGTCGCAAGGTCGGCTTTAAGGTGTTTTTTTATATCTGTGGTATTTATGTTTGGGGTGAGGATAAGTGGCATACTGCTTGCTGATTTTGCAGCTTGATCGGCTAGTTCATTTCCTTTTATTCCTGAATGGCCAGGAATCCACATTATTTTAATTTTAGGTGCGTGTTGCGTTATTAGCGATCGTATTCTGCTTGGGTAAAAGCTGTTATTATTTGTGTTTTGAATTGAATCTACTGCGGATAGGGAGTCGGAACAGATAATAAATTTGCCTCTTCGGTTTTTAGTAAGTTCTATTGCTTCTAGGATGGCGATTGTTTCGGAGGTGAGGACGGATGAATATGGGGGCAGTATGCCGTATTTCAAGACGTCTGTCTCCGTTGTAATGGCGAATGATATTGTGTAATTAATTTTTGAACCGTCAGTGAATATGAAATTATGTGTTTTGAGGTTATTCTTTGTGTGTTCGTATAATTTTCTGTATTGGTCTGGAGATGTTTGTTCTTTCTTATGGATTCTAAGTGACGTGTCTATTAGATTGGGGAGGGTCCATGGTGGTCTGTTTTTATGGAGTTTTATTGGTTTGTAGGGTAGATTAAGTTCTAGGCTAAGCTTGATTGTTCGGTCTATTGTTGATGTTTTTTTCTTATTAGCTTTTTTAGGCTTCAAGAACTTATGTATTGGTGTGTTTTTGGAGAAGATTAGGTTTTGGGATAGTTTGGCTATTTGAAGGTCTCGTTTCATTTCTAAGGGGGGAGTATTCGATTCGTAAAGTAAGTTATTTATTGGGGTAGAGCGATAGGCGCCGAGAGCTAGACGGATAGCGGAGTTAAACGGTGTTTTTATTTTGTTTAGAATGCTTTTGGGAGCATGGCCGTACAGAAACAAACCATACTCTAGTTTGGCTATAATTGTTGCTTTTGCGACATTAAGTAGTGTATGCGTGTTGCAATTAAATTTAAGACTAGATAGGCATTTTATTATATTTAGTTTGTTGTGTAGTTTGGGTAGAAGTAGTTTTATGTGTGTGTTCCATTTGTATTTGTTGTTTAAGGTCATTCCTAGAATTTTTAAGGACGTAACGCTAGGAATTTGGATGTTGTTGCAGCTTATCTTGCATGTGCAGTGACGTTTTCTGCATATGTGGAGGTGTTGACATTTGGATAGGGAAAGCGATGCCCCTGAGTAGGAGCACCAATTTTCTATATCGTCGAATAGATTGTCTAAGTTGAAATTTGTATTTGTGTTTTTGTTGAAATTTATTATAAGGAAGAAGTCGTCGGCATATGCGTTGAATTTAATTTCTTTATGTAGGGATATGATATTGGATAATTTGTTGAATGCTATGAGGAAAAGTATTACGGATATGGGTGAACCTTGGGGGATTCCGTTGAATAGGGGTAACGGGCTTGATGTATGCGGACCGACGCGGACAGTTATTTTTCTGTTGCTCATGAAGTTTTTAATGTATTTTATTATTTTGGGACCCGTTTTCCATTCCTGCAATTGCTGGATTATGGAGTGCACACCTACTCGATCGAAGGCTCTTGAAAAATCAAGAGTGACGAGGGAGGTGTGCATTTTTGACTTCGTTATGAGATAGTCTACATAGAGTAGACAGTCCGAAGTCGATTTGCCTTTTTTGAATCCGAATTGTTTGTCGTTAATTAGGTTGTTATATGTCACTAGCCACCAGAGTCTTTTCGCAATTATTTTATCAAGTATCTTAGCTATACAGCAGTTGAGGGAGATGGGTCGGTATGAGGAAGTTTTCGTTTTATCGGTGTTTGGCTTAAGGATTGGTATGATTAGGCTTGTTTTGTAGGCTTGAGGTATGTGGCTATTGAATATTTCATTAAATAGTTTCGTTATTCGGTTTTTTGTTGTGTGGGAGCTATTTTTGATCATTTGATACGAGATTCTATTTAGTCCTGGAGCACATCCTTTTAATGTTTGTAGTGCTGAGCTAAGTTCTAGATACGTTATGTTCTCTTCTATGGTTTGGGCTATTGGAGAGGGGGTGTAGAGATGTAGGTTGTTTCTATATTTATTGTTCCGGAACTCCTCTGAAAAGTTCCAGTCGCCGGATAGGTCAGAAAAATGTTGTGCCAATATGTTAGCAATTTCGTTGCTAGCCAATGTAGTTTCATTATTTACTGGGTTTGTGATGGCATGAATTTGTTTTGCTGGGTTAAGTCCGCAGAAGCGTCTTATATTGGCCCATATTTTGGATGAGGGAGTAGTGGGATGGATGGTTGAGGTGAAAGAGCTGGAAGCTTCTTTTTTCCTCTTTTTTAGTTCGTATCTAAATATTGCGTTTTTGCGTCTATAGTCTAGAATGTTGTCAACAGTAATTGTGCGGTTTAATTTTTTCCAGGCAAGTTGTTTTTCTTTACGTAATTGGTCGAGGTGTTTGTTCCACCATGGAACCCTGTATGGATGTGTGTTAGGTGAGGTTTGTGGGATGGAGAGGTTTGCGCTATATAGGATGATTCTGTTGATTAGAGCGGCTTCTTTGTTTACGTTGTGGGAGGTGGGGTATTTCTTGTTGGTTTGGTGGGTAAGAGCGTTGAACTGTTCCCAGTTGGCTTCTTTGAGTTTAAAAAAGGGTCTGTAGAATTTTTGTGGATTGGTGGTTGGGAATAGTGTTGTGATAATAGGGAAATGGTCGCTACCGTGAAGATCGTTTAGTATTTTCCACTTGGCGTGTGGGGCTAGGATTGGAGAGCAGAGTGTGAGGTCTATGTGTGTGTATGTGTTGTGTGTTGAAAAGTGTGTGGGAGATTTGTCGTTTAACAGGATAAGGTGCATGTTGTCAATGAATCTATGAGTTATTTTTCCTCGTTTATTTGTTGTTGGGGAGCCCCAGGATGGGTGCCATCCATTAAAATCTCCCGTAATTAGAGAGGGTGTTTGTTGTATGTTAAATGTGTTATGGAGTGTCTGGTTAGTTATGTTTTTGGTCGGAGAAATGTATGTGGAAAATATGTTTAATTTAAGTTTAGATTCTATATTTATGGCTATTGCTTCTATATCGATTGTTATGTTGAGGACAGTGTGTTGTATTGACTTATGCACTAGAAGTGCTACGCCCCCAAATCTGTTGGTGGCAATATTTGTTAATAGTTTGTAGTTTATTGGGGTTGGGATGTTATTAGTGTATTGTATATGGGTTTCTTGGAGGGAAATTATGTGAGGGGAGTATTTTTTGATTAGAATAAGGAGATGGCTGTAGTTGTTTAGGTATCCTTTTAGATTCCATTGGATTATAGTTAGTGACATTTGAGAGAAAATTAAAGCTTATAACTTACTTAAAGGTAGTGTTAACGGTTAGGGTTTTGTGTAATTTTAAGGTTCTATATGGATTCGCTGTCGCTGTTGTTAGTGTGTTTGTTTTTGTGGGCTTTGGCCTTTAGTTTAGATGCTTTAAGGTTTATGGATAGGTTATTGGACTTATCTTTCGGGAAGATTTTTATTTTTAGGTCTTCTGTGAGTTGTAATGAGTATGCCGTAGATGGTTTTCTGGTAGGTGTGTAGTCGGTATCCATGTCTTCTAGTTTGTCGTAGCTGTGGTGGTGGTGGTGTTGGTGTGGTTGGTTGGATAGTAAGGTTGTTTTGGCTGGTTCAGTTGTTGGTGTCTTAGATGAAGTGTTTTGTGCTGCTGATTTGGGTGTGTGGTGCGGATTTTGGTGTTGTGATTGAGTTGTGTTTGTGTGAATATTAGGTGATGGAGTGTTTGTTGTCCTCTGGGTTGTGCCGTTTGTAAGTGTTTTGGCGTAGGTGTTTTTCGTTTGGAAGCCGTGACGTTCGAAATATATGTGTTGGGCCGTTTTATGGTCAACTTTTTGTGTGGTTTTAATTGCTGTTAATTCCTGGTTTTTTATGAACGTAGGGCATTTGCGGTCAATTGGACTGTGTTGATTGTCAAGTTCTGGGTTATTTCGGCAATTTAAGCAGTTTTTTTCGTTTGTGCATTTTTCTCCGTCGGTTGTGTGTTTTGTTTCAGAGCAATTGATGCAAGTTTCTACACTTTTGCATATGGGTGTTGGATGACCGAAGCGGAGGCATTTTTTGCATCGAAGTGGGAGTGGGATATAGTCTCGTACTCGGACTGTTTCGTACCCGATTCGTACTATCTCGGGGAGCTTATGCGATTCAAAGGTTATAATTATAAGTCCAGTTTCAACTAATGTGATGTTGTTGGTGTCGGAGTTAGAGTTGGGGTTTTGCCGTTTCATTATTTTTTTAACTTCAGATACTTTTTGTGGTTTTAGTTCTTGTAGAATTGTGTCTTCGTCGATGTGTCTAAGGTCGTTACAGTAAATAACTCCCTTAGAGAAGTTTAATGTTTTATGTTCACTTGCTGTTACATCCACATCTGCAATTTTTGTTAGTTTTAGGAGTTTTCTGGCTTGTAATTCATTTTTGGTTTTTATTAGCAGGTTGCCGTCTCTTGTACGTTTGCATCCCTCAACTTCTCCTCCACAGGCAAAGTCCACCGATTTTTTTATGATGAATGGTGAAGTTCTTTCGAAAGAGTTGTTGTCATTTCTTTTAATAATTATAAATTTAGGTTCGCCTAATTGGGATTGGTATGTTTTTGAAGTGATTTTGTAAATGTTTGGTGGGTCTGTCATGATTGTTGGTTAAGGGCTTGAGCCCGGATTAGCGGTATTGTTGTTTTTGTTGTTAAGTTTTTTATTTTCTCTTTGTGGTTGATATTTGTTTATCAAGATTTTGCTGATAAGAGTTTTGGGCTTACGCGAAGCGAGGCTTTAGACTGAGTGGCACGACTTATCTCTTCGGAGGTTGAAGTGGTACTGACATCATTACAAATTATTTCGAATGTTTTGATCAAAAAACCAAATATTTTTTTCAAAAAAAATCTGGGAAAATATTTTTGGCAAAAAAATTAAATTTCAAATTGGCTTTTTTGGCTATAACTTGACTAAAAATGGTCAGAGAGCAAAAAGGAGTACCATTTTGTACTCCTTACAACCAATTCTAACAACCCCTTTCACTTTTAAACTGATTTTGTAAAATTAATTTTTGGCCAAATTTTTGAATTTTTTTTTGCAAAAAATTGAAACCTCCTAGAATTCCAAAACTTGAATGCAATTCGATTGGGATTTAAGAAACAAACTCAACGAGGTATGACATTCCATATTTGGGTAATTATTTCGAATGTTTTGATCAAAAAACCAAATATTTTTTTCACAAAAAATCTGGGAAAATATTTTTTGGCAAAAAAATGAAATTTCAAATTGGATGTTTTGGCTATAACTTGACTAAAAATGGTCAGAGAGCAAAAAGGAGTACCATTTTGTACTCCTTACAACCAATACTAACAACCCCTTTCACTTTTAAACTGAATTTGTAAAATTAATTTTTGGCCAAATTTTCGAATTTTTTGTAAGGGGTACGTACCATCATCAAAATTTGCAAAAAATTGAAACCTTCTAGAATTCCAAAACTTGAATGCAATTCGATTGGGATTTAAGAAACAAACTGAACGAGGTATGACATTCCATATTTGGGTAATTATTTCGAATGTTTTGATCAAAAAACCAAATATTTTTTTCACAAAAAATCTGGGAAAATATTTTTTGCAAAAAAATGAAATTTCAAATTGGCTTTTTTGGCTATTACTTGACTAAAAATGGTCAGAGAGCAAAAAGGAGTACCATTTTGTACTCCTCACAACCAATACTAACAACCCCTTTCACTTTTAAACTGATTTTGTAAAATTAATTTTTGGCCAAATTTTTGAATTTATTTTGCAAAAAATTGAAACCTCCTAGAATTCCAAAACTTGAATGCAATTCGATTGGGATTTAAGAAACAAACTCAATGAGGTATGACATTCCATATTTGGGTAATTATTTCGAATGTTTTGATCAAAAAACCAAATATTTTTTTACAAAAAATCTGGGAAAATATTTTTGGCAAAATAATGAAATTTCAAATTGGCTGTTTTGGCTATAACTTGACTAAAAATGGTCAGAGAGCAAAAAGGAGTACCATTTTGTACTCCTTACAACCAATACTAACAACCCCTTTCACTATTAAACTGATTTTGCAAATTTTCGAATTTTTTGAAAGGGGTACCATCATCAAAATTTGCAAAAAATTGAAACATCCTAGAATTCCAAAACTTGAATGCAATTCGATTGGGATTTAAGAAACAAACTCAACGAGGTATGACATTCCATATTTGGGTAATTATTTCGAATGTTTTAATGAAAAAACAAAATATTTTTTTCACAAAAAATCTGGGAAAATATTTTTGGCAAAATAATGAAATTTCAAATTGGCTGTTTTGGCTATAACTTGACTAAAAATGGTCAGAGAGCAAAAAGGAGTACCATTTTGTACTCCTTACAACCAATACTAACAACCCCTTTCACTTTTAAACTGATTTTGTAAAATTAATTTTTTGCCAAATTTTCGAATTTTTTTTGCAATAAATTAAAACCTCCTAGAATTCCAAAACTTGAATGCAATTCGATTGGGACTTAAGAAACAAACTCAACGAGGTATGACATTCCATATTTGGGTAATTATTTCGAATGTTTTGATCAAAAAACCAAATATTTTTTTCACAAAAAATCTGGGAAAATATTTTTGGCAAAAAAATGAAATTTCAAATTGGCTTTTTTGGCTATAACTTGACTAAAAATGGTCAGAGAGCAAAAAGGAATACCATTTTGTACTCCTTACAACCAATACTAACAACCCCTTTCACTATTAAACTGATTTTGCAAATTTTCGAATTTTTTGAAAGGGGTACCATCATCAAAATTTGCAAAAAATTGAAACCTCCTAGAATTCCAAAACTTGAAAGCAATTCGATTGGGATTTAAGAAACAAACTCATCGAGGTATGACATTCCATATTTGGGTAATTATTTCGAATGTTTTAATCAAAAAACCAAATATTTTTTTCACAAAAAATTTGGGAAAATATTTTTGGCAAAAAAATGAAATTTCAAATTGGCTTTTTTGGCTATAACTTGACTAAAAATGGTCAGAGAGCAAAGAGGAGTACCATTATGTACTCCTTACAACCAATACTAACAACCCCTTTCACTTTTAAACTGATTTTGTAAAATTAATTTTTGGCCAAATTTTCGAATTTTTTTTGCAATAAATTGAAACCTCCTAGAATTCCAAAACTTGAATGCAATTCGATTGGGACTTAAGAAACAAACTCAACGAGGTATGACATTCCATATATGGGTAATTATTTCGAATGTTTTGATCAAAAAACCAAATATTTTTTTCACAAAAAATCTGGGAAAATATTTTTGGCAAATAAATGAAATTTCAAATTGGCTGTTTTGGCTATAACTTGACTAAAAATGGTCAGAGAGCAAAAAGGAGTACCATTTTGTACTCCTTACAACCAATACTAACAACCCCTTTCACTTTTAAACTGATTTTGTAAAATTAATTTTTGGCCAAATTTTCGAATTTTTTTTGCAATAAATTGAAACCTCCTAGAATTCCAAAACTTGAATGCAATTCGATTGGGACTTAAGAAACAAACTCAACGAGGTATGACATTCCATATTTGGGTAATTATTTCGAATGTTTTGATCAAAAAACCAAATATTTTTTTCACAAAAAATCTGGGAAAATATTTTTGGCAAAAAAATGAAATTTCAAATTGGCTTTTTTGGCTATAACTTGACTAAAAATGGTCAGAGAGCAAAAAGGAGTACCATTTTGTACTCCTTACAACCAATACTAACAACCCCTTTCACTATTAAACTGATTTTGCAAATTTTCGAATTTTTTGAAAGGGGTACCATCATCAACAAACTCAACGAGGTATGACATTCCATATTTGGGTAATTATTTCGAATGTTTTAATGAAAAAACAAAATATTTTTTTCACAAAAAATCTGGGAAAATATTTTTGGCAAAATAATGAAATTTCAAATTGGCTGTTTTGGCTATAACTTGACTAAAAATGGTCAGAGAGCAAAAAGGAGTACCATTTTGTACTCCTTACAACCAATACTAACAACCCCTTTCACTTTTAAACTGATTTTGTAAAATTAATTTTTTGCCAAATTTTCGAATTTTTTTTGCAATAAATTAAAACCTCCTAGAATTCCAAAACTTGAATGCAATTCGATTGGGACTTAAGAAACAAACTCAACGAGGTATGACATTCCATATTTGGGTAATTATTTCGAATGTTTTGATCAAAAAACCAAATATTTTTTTCACAAAAAATCTGGGAAAATATTTTTGGCAAAAAAATGAAATTTCAAATTGGCTTTTTTGGCTATAACTTGACTAAAAATGGTCAGAGAGCAAAAAGGAATACCATTTTGTACTCCTTACAACCAATACTAACAACCCCTTTCACTATTAAACTGATTTTGCAAATTTTCGAATTTTTTGAAAGGGGTACCATCATCAAAATTTGCAAAAAATTGAAACCTCCTAGAATTCCAAAACTTGAAAGCAATTCGATTGGGATTTAAGAAACAAACTCATCGAGGTATGACATTCCATATTTGGGTAATTATTTCGAATGTTTTAATCAAAAAACCAAATATTTTTTTCACAAAAAATTTGGGAAAATATTTTTGGCAAAAAAATGAAATTTCAAATTGGCTTTTTTGGCTATAACTTGACTAAAAATGGTCAGAGAGCAAAGAGGAGTACCATTATGTACTCCTTACAACCAATACTAACAACCCCTTTCACTTTTAAACTGATTTTGTAAAATTAATTTTTGGCCAAATTTTCGAATTTTTTTTGCAATAAATTGAAACCTCCTAGAATTCCAAAACTTGAATGCAATTCGATTGGGACTTAAGAAACAAACTCAACGAGGTATGACATTCCATATATGGGTAATTATTTCGAATGTTTTGATCAAAAAACCAAATATTTTTTTCACAAAAAATCTGGGAAAATATTTTTGGCAAATAAATGAAATTTCAAATTGGCTGTTTTGGCTATAACTTGACTAAAAATGGTCAGAGAGCAAAAAGGAGTACCATTTTGTACTCCTTACAACCAATACTAACAACCCCTTTCACTTTTAAACTGATTTTGTAAAATTAATTTTTGGCCAAATTTTCGAATTTTTTTTGCAATAAATTGAAACCTCCTAGAATTCCAAAACTTGAATGCAATTCGATTGGGACTTAAGAAACAAACTCAACGAGGTATGACATTCCATATTTGGGTAATTATTTCGAATGTTTTGATCAAAAAACCAAATATTTTTTTCACAAAAAATCTGGGAAAATATTTTTGGCAAAAAAATGAAATTTCAAATTGGCTTTTTTGGCTATAACTTGACTAAAAATGGTCAGAGAGCAAAAAGGAGTACCATTTTGTACTCCTTACAACCAATACTAACAACCCCTTTCACTATTAAACTGATTTTGCAAATTTTCGAATTTTTTGAAAGGGGTACCATCATCAAAATTTGCAAAAAATTGAAACCTCCTAGAATTCCAAAACTTGAAAGCAATTCGATTGGGATTTAAGAAACAAACTCATCGAGGTATGACATTCCATATTTGGGTAATTATTTCGAATGTTTTAATCAAAGAACCAAATATTTTTTTCACAAAAAATTTGGGAAAATATTTTTGGCAAAAAAATGAAATTTCAAATTGGCTTTTTTGGCTATTACTTGACTAAAAATGGTCAGAGAGCAAAAAGGAGTACCATTATGTACTCCTTATAACCAATACTAACAACCCCTTTCACTTTTAAACTGATTTTGTAAAATTAATTTTTGGCCAAATTTTTGAATTTTTTTTTGCAAAAAATTGAAACCTCCTAGAATTCCAAAACTTGAATGCAATTCGATTGGGATTTAAGAAACAAACTCAACGAGGTATGACATTCCATATTTGGGTAATTATTTCGAATGTTTTGATCAAAAAACCAAATATTTTTTTCACAAAAAATCTGGGAAAATATTTTTGGCAAAAAAATGAAATTTCAAATTGGCTGTTTTGGCTATAACTTGACTAAAAATGGTCAGAGAGCAAAAAGGAGTACCATTTTGTACTCCTTACAACCAATACTAACAACCCCTTTCACTTTTAAACTGATTTGGCAAAAAAATTAAATTTCAAATTAATAAAACCTTACAACCAATACTAACAACCCCTTTCACTTTTAAACTGATTTTGTAAAATTAATTTTTGGCCAAATTTTCGAATTTTTTTTCATTAAAATTTGCAAAAAATTTAAACCTCCTAGAATTTCAAAACTTGAATGTAATTCGATTGGGATTTAAGAAACAAACTCAACGAGGTATGACATTCCATATTTGGGTAATTATTTCGAATGTTTTGATAAAAAAACCAAATATTTTTTTCACAAAAAATCTGGGAAAATATTTCTGACAAAAAAATGAAATTTCAAATTGGCTTTTATGGCTATAACTTGACTAAAAATGGTTAGAGAGCAAAAAGGAGTACAATGTTGTACTCCTACCATCATCAAAATTTGCAAAAAATTGAAAACTCCTAGAATTCCAAAACTTGAATGCAATTCGATTGGGATTTTAGAAACAAACTCAACGAGGTATGGCATTCCATATTTGGGTAATTATTTCGATTGTTTTGTTAAAAAAACCAAATATTTTTTTCACAAAAAATCTGGAAAAATATTATTGGCAAAAAAATGAATTTTCAAATTGGCTTTTTTGGCTATAACTTGACTAAAAATGGTCAGAGAGAAAAAAGGAGTACCATTTTGTACTCCTTACAACCAATACTAACAACCCCTTTCACTTTTAAACTGATTTTGTAAAATTAATTTTTGGCCAAATTTTCGGATTTTTTATAAGGGGTACCATCATCAAAATTTGCAAAAAATTGAAACCTCCTAGAATTCCAAAACTTGAATGCAATTCGATTGGGATTTAAGAAACAAACTCAACGAGGTATGACATTCCATATTTGGGTAATTATTTCGAATGTTTTGATCAAAAAACCAAATATTTTTTTCACAAAAAATCTGGGAAAATATTTTTTGCAAAAAAATTAAATTTCAAATTGGCTTTTTTGGCTATAACTTGACTAAAAATGGTCAGAGAGCAAAAAGGAGTACCATTTTGTACTCCTTACAACCAATTCTAACAACCCCTTTCACTTTTAAACTGATTTTGTAAAATTAATTTTTGGCCAAATTTTTGAATTTTTTTTTGCAAAAAATTGAAACCTCCTAGAATTCCAAAACTTGAATGCAATTCGATTGGGATTTAAGAAACAAACTCAACGAGGTATGACATTCCATATTTGGGTAATTATTTCGAATGTTTTTATCAAAAAACCAAATATTTTTTTCACAAAAAATCTGGGAAAATATTTTTTGGCAAAAAAATGAAATTTCAAATTGGATGTTTTGGCTATAACTTGACTAAAAATGGTCAGAGAGCAAAAAGGAGTACCATTTTGTACTCCTTACAACCAATACTAACAACCCCTTTCACTTTTAAACTGATTTTGTAAAATTAATTTTTGGCCAAATTTTCGAATTTTTTGTAAGGGGTACGTACCATCATCAAAATTTGCAAAAAATTGAAACCTTCTAGAATTCCAAAACTTGAATGCAATTCGATTGGGATTTAAGAAACAAACTGAACGAGGTATGACATTCCATATTTGGGTAATTATTTCGAATGTTTTGATCAAAAAACCAAATATTTTTTTCACAAAAAATCTGGGAAAATATTTTTGGCAAAAAAATGAAATTTCAAATTGGCTTTTTTGGCTATTACTTGACTAAAAATGGTCAGAGAGCAAAAAGGAGTACCATTTTGTACTCCTTACAACCAATACTAACAACCCCTTTCACTTTTAAACTGATTTTGTAAAATTAATTTTTGGCCAAATTTTTGAATTTATTTTGCAAAAAATTGAAACCTCCTAGAATTCCAAAACTTGAATGCAATTCGATTGGGATTTAAGAAACAAACTCAATGAGGTATGACATTCCATATTTGGGTAATTATTTCGAATGTTTTGATCAAAAAACCAAATATTTTTTTACAAAAAATCTGGGAAAATATTTTTGGCAAAATAATGAAATTTCAAATTGGCTGTTTTGGCTATAACTTGACTAAAAATGGTCAGAGAGCAAAAAGGAGTACCATTTTGTACTCCTTACAACCAATACTAACAACCCCTTTCACTTTTAAACTGATTTGGCAAAAAAATTAAATTTCAAATTAATAAAACCTTACAACCAATACTAACAACCCCTTTCACTTTTAAACTGATTTTGTAAAATTAATTTTTGGCCAAATTTTCGAATTTTTTTTCATCAAAATTTGCAAAAAATTTAAACCTCCTAGAATTTCAAAACTTGAATGTAATTCGATTGGGATTTAAGAAACAAACTCAACGAGGTATGACATTCCATATTTGGGTAATTATTTCGAATGTTTTGATCAAAAAACCAAATATTTTTTTCACAAAAAATCTGGGAAAATATTTCTGACAAAAAAATGAAATTTCAAATTGGCTTTTATGGCTATAACTTGACTAAAAATGGTTAGAGAGCAAAAAGGAGTACAATGTTGTACTCCTACCATCATCAAAATTTGCAAAAAATTGAAACCTCCTAGAATTCCAAAACTTGAATGCAATTCGATTGGGATTTTAGAAACAAACTCAACGAGGTATGGCATTCCATATTTGGGTAATTATTTCGATTGCTTTGTTAAAAAAACCAAATATTTTTTTCTCAAAAAATCTGGAAAAATATTATTGGCAAAAAAATGAATTTTCAAATTGGCTTTTTTGGCTATAACTTGACTAAAAATGGTCAGAGAGAAAAAAGGAGTACCATTTTGTACTCCTTACAACCAATACTAACAACCCCTTTCACTTTTAAACTGATTTTGTAAAATTAATTTTTGGCCAAATTTTCGGATTTTTTATAAGGGGTACCATCATCAAAATTTGCAAAAAATTGAAACCTCCTAGAATTCCAAAACTTGAATGCAATTCGATTGGGATTTAAGAAACAAACTCAACGAGGTATGACATTCCATATTTGGGTAATTATTTCGAATGTTTTGATCAAAAAACCAAATATTTTTTTCACAAAAAATCTGGGAAAATATTTTTTGCAAAAAAATTAAATTTCAAATTGGCTTTTTTGGCTATAACTTGACTAAAAATGGTCAGAGAGCAAAAAGGAGTACCATTTTGTACTCCTTACAACCAATTCTAACAACCCCTTTCACTTTTAAACTGATTTTGTAAAATTAATTTTTGGCCAAATTTTTGAATTTTTTTTTGCAAAAAATTGAAACCTCCTAGAATTCCAAAACTTGAATGCAATTCGATTGGGATTTAAGAAACAAACTCAACGAGGTATGACATTCCATATTTGGGTAATTATTTCGAATGTTTTGATCAAAAAACCAAATATTTTTTTCACAAAAAATCTGGGAAAATATTTTTTGGCAAAAAAATGAAATTTCAAATTGGATGTTTTGGCTATAACTTGACTAAAAATGGTCAGAGAGCAAAAAGGAGTACCATTTTGTACTCCTTACAACCAATACTAACAACCCCTTTCACTTTTAAACTGATTTTGTAAAATTAATTTTTGGCCAAATTTTCGAATTTTTTGTAAGGGGTACGTACCATCATCAAAATTTGCAAAAAATTGAAACCTTCTAGAATTCCAAAACTTGAATGCAATTCGATTGGGATTTAAGAAACAAACTAAACGAGGTATGACATTCCATATTTGGGTAATTATTTCGAATGTTTTGATCAAAAAACCAAATATTTTTTTCACAAAAAATCTGGGAAAATATTTTTGGCAAAAAAATGAAATTTCAAATTGGCTTTTTTGGCTATTACTTGACTAAAAATGGTCAGAGAGCAAAAAGGAGTACCATTTTGTACTCCTTACAACCAATACTAACAACCCCTTTCACTTTTAAACTGATTTTGTAAAATTAATTTTTGGCCAAATTTTTGAATTTATTTTGCAAAAAATTGAAACCTCCTAGAATTCCAAAACTTGAATGCAATTCGATTGGGATTTAAGAAACAAACTCAATGAGGTATGACATTCCATATTTGGGTAATTATTTCGAATGTTTTGATCAAAAAACCAAATATTTTTTTACAAAAAATCTGGGAAAATATTTTTGGCAAAATAATGAAATTTCAAATTGGCTGTTTTGGCTATAACTTGACTAAAAATGGTCAGAGAGCAAAAAGGAGTACCATTTTGTACTCCTTACAACCAATACTAACAACCCCTTTCACTATTAAACTGATTTTGCAAATTTTCGAATTTTTTGAAAGGGGTACCATCATCAAAATTTGCAAAAAATTGAAACATCCTAGAATTCCAAAACTTGAATGCAATTCGATTGGGATTTAAGAAACAAACTCAACGAGGTATGACATTCCATATATGGGTAATTATTTCGAATGTTTTGATCAAAAAACCAAATATTTTTTTCACAAAAAATCTGGGAAAATATTTTTGGCAAATAAATGAAATTTCAAATTGGCTGTTTTGGCTATAACTTGACTAAAAATGGTCAGAGAGCAAAAAGGAGTACCATTTTGTACTCCTTACAACCAATACTAACAACCCCTTTCACTTTTAAACTGATTTTGTAAAATTAATTTTTGGCCAAATTTTCGAATTTTTTTTGCAATAAATTGAAACCTCCTAGAATTCCAAAACTTGAATGCAATTCGATTGGGACTTAAGAAACAAACTCAACGAGGTATGACATTCCATATTTGGGTAATTATTTCGAATGTTTTGATCAAAAAACCAAATATTTTTTTCACAAAAAATCTGGGAAAATATTTTTGGCAAATAAATGAAATTTCAAATTGGCTGTTTTGGCTATAACTTGACTAAAAATGGTCAGAGAGCAAAAAGGAGTACCGTTTTGTACTCCTAACAACCAATACTAACAACCCCTTTCACTTTTAAACTGATTTTGTAAAATTAATTTTTGGCCAAATTTTCGAATTTTTTTTGCAATAAATTGAAACCTCCTAGAATTCCAAAACTTGAATGCAATTCGATTGGGACTTAAGAAACAAACTCAACGAGGTATGACATTCCATATATGGGTAATTATTTCGAATGTTTTGATCAAAAAACCAAATATTTTTTTCACAAAAAATCTGGGAAAATATTTTTGGCAAAAAAATGAAATTTCAAATTGGCTGTTTTGGCTATAACTTGACTAAAAATGGTCAGAGAGCAAAAAGGAGTACCATTTTGTACTCCTTACAACCAATACTAACAACCCCTTTCACTTTTAAACTGATTTTGTAAAATTAATTTTTGGCCAAATTTTCGAATTTTTTTTGCAATAAATTGAAACCTCCTAGAATTCCAAAACTTGAATGCAATTCGATTGGGACTTAAGAAACAAACTCAACGAGGTATGACATTCCATATTTGGGTAATTATTTCGAATGTTTTGATCAAAAAACCAAATATTTTTTTCACAAAAAATCTGGGAAAATATTTTTGGCAAAAAAATGAAATTTCAAATTGGCTTTTTTGGCTATAACTTGACTAAAAATGGTCAGAGAGCAAAAAGGAATACCATTTTGTACTCCTTACAACCAATTCTAACAACCCCTTTCACTTTTAAACTGATTTTGTAAAATTAATTTTTGGCGAAATTTTCGGATTTTTTATAAGGGGTACCATCATCAAAATTTGCAAAAAATTGAAACCTCCTAGAATTCCAAAACTTGAAAGCAATTCGATTGGGATTTAAGAAACAAACTCATCGAGGTATGACATTCCATATTTGGGTAATTATTTCGAATGTTTTAATCAAAAAACCAAATATTTTTTTCACAAAAAATTTGGGAAAATATTTTTGGCAAAAAAATGAAATTTCAAATTGGCTTTTTTGGCTATTACTTGACTAAAAATGGTCAGAGAGCAAAATGGAGTACCATTATGTACTCCTTACAACCAATACTAACAACCCCTTTCACTTTTAAACTGATTTTGTAAAATTAATTTTTGGCCAAATTTTTGAATTTTTTTTTGCAAAAAATTTAAACCTCCTAGAATTCCAAAACTTGAATGCAATTCGATTGGGATTTAAGAAACAAACTCAACGAGGTATGACATTCCATATTTGGGTAATTATTTCGAATGTTTTGATCAAAAAACCAAATATTTTTTTCACAAAAAATCTGGGAAAATATTTTTGGCAAAAAAATGAAATTTCAAATTGGCTGTTTTGGCTATAACTTGACTAAAAATGGTCAGAGAGCAAAAAGGAGTACCATTTTGTACTCCTTACAACCAATACTAACAACCCCTTTCACTTTTAAACTGATTTGGCAAAAAAATTAAATTTCAAATTAATAAAACCTTACAACCAATACTAACAACCCCTTTCACTTTTAAACTGATTTTGTAAAATTAATTTTTGGCCAAATTTTCCAATTTTTTTTCATCAAAATTTGCAAAAAATTTAAACCTCCTAGAATTTCAAAACTTGAATGTAATTCGATTGGGATTTAAGAAACAAACTCAACGAGGTATGACATTCCATATTTGGGTAATTATTTCGAATGTTTTGATAAAAGAACCAAATATTTTTTTCACAAAAAATCTGGGAAAATATTTCTGACAAAAAAATGAAATTTCAAATTGGCTATAACTTGACTAAAAATGGTTAGAGAGCAAAAAGGAGTACCATGTTGTACTCCTACCACCATCAAAATTTGCAAAAAATTGAAACCTCCTAGAATTCCAAAACTTGAATGCAATTCGATTGGGATTTAAGAAACAAACTCAACGAGGTATGGCATTTCATATTTGGGTAATTATTTCGAATGTTTTGATCAAAAAACCAAATATTTTTTTCACAAAAAATCTGGGAAAATATTTTTTGCAAAAAAATTAAATTTCAAATTGGCTTTTTTGGCTATAACTTGACTAAAAATGGTCAGAGAGCAAAAAGGAGTACCATTTTGTACTCCTTACAACCAATTCAAACAACCCCTTTCACTTTTAAACTGATTTTGTAAAATTAATTTTTGGCCAAATTTTTGAATTTTTTTTTGCAAAAAATTGAAACCTCCTAGAATTCCAAAACTTGAATGCAATTCGATTGGGATTTAAGAAACAAACTCAACGAGGTATGACATTCCATATTTGGGTAATTATTTCGAATGTTTTGATCAAAAAACCAAATATTTTTTTCACAAAAAATCTGGGAAAATATTTTTGGCAAAAAAATGAAATTTCAAATTGGCTGTTTTGGCTATAACTTGACTAAAAATGGTCAGAGAGCAAAAAGGAGTACCATTTTGTACTCCTTACAACCAATACTAACAACCCCTTTCACTTTTAAACTGATTTTGTAAAATTAATTTTTGGCCAAATTTTCGAATTTTTTGTAAGGGGTACGTACCATCATCAAAATTTGCAAAAAATTGAAACTTCCTAGAATTCCAAAACTTGAATGCAATTCGATTGGGATTTAAGAAACAAACTGAACGAGGTATGACATTCCATATTTGGGTAATTATTTCGAATGTTTTGATCAAAAAACCAAATATTTTTTTACAAAAAATCTGGGAAAATATTTTTGGCAAATAAATGAAATTTCAAATTGGCTGTTTTGGCTATAACTTGACTAAAAATGGTCAGAGAGCAAAAAGGAGTACCATTTTGTACTCCTTACAACCAATACTAACAACCCCTTTCACTTTTAAACTGATTTGGCAAAAAAATTAAATTTCAAATTAATAAAACCTTACAACCAATACTAACAACCCCTTTCACTTTTAAACTGATTTTGTAAAATTAATTTTTGGCCAAATTTTCGATTTTTTTTTCATCAAAATTTGCAAAAAATTTAAACCTCCTAGAATTTCAAAACTTGAATGTAATTCGATTGGGATTTAAGAAACAAACTCAACGAGGTATGACATTCCATATTTGGGTAATTATTTCGAATGTTTTGATCAAAAAACCAAATATTTTTTTCACAAAAAATCTGGGAAAATATTTCTGACAAAAAAATGAAATTTCAAATTGGCTTTTATGGCTATAACTTGACTAAAAATGGTTAGAGAGCAAAAAGGAGTACAATGTTGTACTCCTACCATCATCAAAATTTGCAAAAAATTGAAACCTCCTAGAATTCCAAAACTTGAATGCAATTCGATTGGGATTTTAGAAACAAACTCAACGAGGTATGACATTCCATATTTGGGTAATTATTTCGATTGTTTTGTTAAAAAAACCAAATATTTTTTTCACAAAAAATCTGGAAAAATATTATTGGCAAAAAAATGAATTTTCAAATTGGCTATTTTGGCTATAACTTGACTAAAAATGGTCAGAGAGAAAAAAGGAGTACCATTTTGTACTCCTTACAACCAATACTAACAACCCCTTTCACTTTTAAACTGATTTTGTAAAATTAATTTTTGGCCAAATTTTCGGATTTTTTATAAGGGGTACCATCATCAAAATTTGCAAAAAATTGAAACCTCCTAGAATTCCAAAACTTGAATGCAATTCGATTGGGATTTAAGAAACAAACTCAACGAGGTATGACATTCCATATTTGGGTAATTATTTCGAATGTTTTGATCAAAAAACCAAATATTTTTTTCACAAAAAATCTGGGAAAATATTTTTTGCAAAAAAATTAAATTTCAAATTGGCTTTTTTGGCTATAACTTGACTAAAAATGGTCAGAGAGCAAAAAGGAGTACCATTTTGTACTCCTTACAACCAATTCTAACAACCCCTTTCACTTTTAAACTGATTTTGTAAAATTAATTTTTGGCCAAATTTTTGAATTTTTTTTTGCAAAAAATTGAAACCTCCTAGAATTCCAAAACTTGAATGCAATTCGATTGGGATTTAAGAAACAAACTCAACGAGGTATGACATTCCATATTTGGGTAATTATTTCGAATGTTTTGATCAAAAAACCAAATATTTTTTTCACAAAAAATCTGGGAAAATATTTTTTGGCAAAAAAATGAAATTTCAAATTGGATGTTTTGGCTATAACTTGACTAAAAATGGTCAGAGAGCAAAAAGGAGTACCATTTTGTACTCCTTACAACCAATACTAACAACCCCTTTCACTTTTAAACTGATTTTGTAAAATTAATTTTTGGCCAAATTTTCGAATTTTTTGTAAGGGGTACGTACCATCATCAAAATTTGCAAAAAATTGAAACCTTCTAGAATTCCAAAACTTGAATGCAATTCGATTGGGATTTAAGAAACAAACTGAACGAGGTATGACATTCCATATTTGGGTAATTATTTCGAATGTTTTGATCAAAAAACCAAATATTTTTTTCACAAAAAATCTGGGAAAATATTTTTGGCAAAAAAATGAAATTTCAAATTGGCTTTTTTGGCTATTACTTGACTAAAAATGGTCAGAGAGCAAAAAGGAGTACCATTTTGTACTCCTTACAACCAATACTAACAACCCCTTTCACTTTTAAACTGATTTTGTAAAATTAATTTTTGGCCAAATTTTTGAATTTATTTTGCAAAAAATTGAAACCTCCTAGAATTCCAAAACTTGAATGCAATTCGATTGGGATTTAAGAAACAAACTCAATGAGGTATGACATTCCATATTTGGGTAATTATTTCGAATGTTTTGATCAAAAAACCAAATATTTTTTTACAAAAAATCTGGGAAAATATTTTTGGCAAAATAATGAAATTTCAAATTGGCTGTTTTGGCTATAACTTGACTAAAAATGGTCAGAGAGCAAAAAGGAGTACCATTTTGTACTCCTTACAACCAATACTAACAACCCCTTTCACTATTAAACTGATTTTGCAAATTTTCGAATTTTTTGAAAGGGGTACCATCATCAAAATTTGCAAAAAATTGAAACATCCTAGAATTCCAAAACTTGAATGCAATTCGATTGGGATTTAAGAAACAAACTCAACGAGGTATGACATTCCATATATGGGTAATTATTTCGAATGTTTTGATCAAAAAACCAAATATTTTTTTCACAAAAAATCTGGGAAAATATTTTTGGCAAATAAATGAAATTTCAAATTGGCTGTTTTGGCTATAACTTGACTAAAAATGGTCAGAGAGCAAAAAGGAGTACCATTTTGTACTCCTTACAACCAATACTAACAACCCCTTTCACTTTTAAACTGATTTTGTAAAATTAATTTTTGGCCAAATTTTCGAATTTTTTTTGCAATAAATTGAAACCTCCTAGAATTCCAAAACTTGAATGCAATTCGATTGGGACTTAAGAAACAAACTCAACGAGGTATGACATTCCATATTTGGGTAATTATTTCGAATGTTTTGATCAAAAAACCAAATATTTTTTTCACAAAAAATCTGGGAAAATATTTTTGGCAAATAAATGAAATTTCAAATTGGCTGTTTTGGCTATAACTTGACTAAAAATGGTCAGAGAGCAAAAAGGAGTACCGTTTTGTACTCCTAACAACCAATACTAACAACCCCTTTCACTTTTAAACTGATTTTGTAAAATTAATTTTTGGCCAAATTTTCGAATTTTTTTTGCAATAAATTGAAACCTCCTAGAATTCCAAAACTTGAATGCAATTCGATTGGGACTTAAGAAACAAACTCAACGAGGTATGACATTCCATATATGGGTAATTATTTCGAATGTTTTGATCAAAAAACCAAATATTTTTTTCACAAAAAATCTGGGAAAATATTTTTGGCAAATAAATGAAATTTCAAATTGGCTGTTTTGGCTATAACTTGACTAAAAATGGTCAGAGAGCAAAAAGGAGTACCATTTTGTACTCCTTACAACCAATACTAACAACCCCTTTCACTTTTAAACTGATTTTGTAAAATTAATTTTTGGCCAAATTTTCGAATTTTTTTTGCAATAAATTGAAACCTCCTAGAATTCCAAAACTTGAATGCAATTCGATTGGGACTTAAGAAACAAACTCAACGAGGTATGACATTCCATATTTGGGTAATTATTTCGAATGTTTTGATCAAAAAACCAAATATTTTTTTCACAAAAAATCTGGGAAAATATTTTTGGCAAAAAAATGAAATTTCAAATTGGCTTTTTTGGCTATAACTTGACTAAAAATGGTCAGAGAGCAAAAAGGAGTACCATTTTGTACTCCTTACAACCAATACTAACAACCCCTTTCACTTTTAAACTGATTTTGTAAAATTAATTTTTGGCCAAATTTTCGAATTTTTTTTGCAATAAATTGAAACCTCCTAGAATTCCAAAACTTGAATGCAATTCGATTGGGATTTAAGAAACAAACTCAACGAGGTATGACATTCCATATTTGGGTAATTATTTCGAATGTTTTAATCAAAAAACCAAATATTTTTTTCACAAAAAATTTGGGAAAATATTTTTGGCAAAAAAATGAAATTTCAAATTGGCTTTTTTGGCTATTACTTGACTAAAAATGGTCAGAGAGCAAAAAGGAGTACCATTATGTACTCCTTACAACCAATACTAACAACCCCTTTCACTTTTAAACTGATTTTGTAAAATTAATTTTTGGCGAAATTTTCGGATTTTTTTAAGGGGTACCATCATCAAAATTTGCAAAAAATTGAAACCTCCTAGAATTCCAAAACTTGAAAGCAATTCGATTGGGATTTAAGAAACAAACTCATCGAGGTATGACATTCCATATTTGGGTAATTATTTCGAATGTTTTAATCAAAAAACCAAATATTTTTTTCACAAAAAATTTGGGAAAATATTTTTGGCAAAAAAATGAAATTTCAAATTGGCTTTTTTGGCTATTACTTGACTAAAAATGGTCAGAGAGCAAAAAGGAGTACCATTATGTACTCCTTACAACCAATACTAACAACCCCTTTCACTTTTAAACTGATTTTGTAAAATTAATTTTTGGCCAAATTTTTGAATTTTTTTTTGCAAAAAATTGAAACCTCCTAGAATTCCAAAACTTGAATGCAATTCGATTGGGATTTAAGAAACAAACTCAACGAGGTATGACATTCCATATTTGGGTAATTATTTCGAATGTTTTGATCAAAAAACCAAATATTTTTTTCACAAAAAATCTGGGAAAATATTTTGGCAAAAAAATGAAATTTCAAATTGGCTGTTTTGGCTATAACTTGACTAAAAATGGTCAGAGAGCAAAAAGGAGTACCATTTTGTACTCCTTACAACCAATACTAACAACCCCTTTCACTTTTAAACTGATTTGGCAAAAAAATTAAATTTCAAATTAATAAAACCTTACAACCAATACTAACAACCCCTTTCACTTTTAAACTGATTTTGTAAAATTAATTTTTGGCCAAATTTTCCAATTTTTTTTCATCAAAATTTGCAAAAAATTTAAACCTCCTAGAATTTCAAAACTTGAATGTAATTCGATTGGGATTTAAGAAACAAACTCAACGAGGTATGACATTCCATATTTGGGTAATTATTTCGAATGTTTTGATAAAAAAACCAAATATTTTTTTCACAAAAAATCTGGGAAAATATTTCTGACAAAAAAATGAAATTTCAAATTGGCTATAACTTGACTAAAAATGGTTAGAGAGCAAAAAGGAGTACCATGTTGTACTCCTACCATCATCAAAATTTGCAAAAAATTGAAACCTCCTAGAATTCCAAAACTTGAATGCAATTCGATTGGGATTTAAGAAACAAACTCAACGAGGTATGGCATTCCATATTTGGGTAATTATTTCGAATGTTTTGATCAAAAAACCAAATATTTTTTTCACAAAAAATCTGGGAAAATATTTTTTGCAAAAAAATAAATTTCAAATTGGCTTTTTTGGCTATAACTTGACTAAAAATGGTCAGAGAGCAAAAAGGAGTACCATTTTGTACTCCTTACAACCAATTCAAACAACCCCTTTCACTTTTAAACTGATTTTGTAAAATTAATTTTTGGCCAAATTTTTGAATTTTTTTTTGCAAAAAATTGAAACCTCCTAGAATTCCAAAACTTGAATGCAATTCGATTGGGATTTAAGAAACAAACTCAACGAGGTATGACATTCCATATTTGGGTAATTATTTCGAATGTTTTGATCAAAAAACCAAATATTTTTTTCACAAAAAATCTGGGAAAATATTTTTGGCAAAAAAATGAAATTTCAAATTGGCTGTTTTGGCTATAACTTGACTAAAAATGGTCAGAGAGCAAAAAGGAGTACCATTTTGTACTCCTTACAACCAATACTAACAACCCCTTTCACTTTTTGAACTGATTTTGTAAAATTAATTTTTGGCCAAATTTTCGAATTTTTTTGTAAGGGGTACGTACCATCATCAAAATTTGCAAAAAATTGAAACTTCCTAGAATTCCAAAACTTGAATGCAATTCGATTGGGATTTAAGAAACAAACTGAACGAGGTATGACATTCCATATTTGGGTAATTATTTCGAATGTTTTGATCAAAAAACCAAATATTTTTTTACAAAAAATCTGGGAAAATATTTTTGGCAAATAAATGAAATTTCAAATTGGCTGTTTTGGCTATAACTTGACTAAAAATGGTCAGAGAGCAAAAAGGAGTACCATTATGTACTCCTTACAACCAATACTAACAACCCCTTTCACTTTTAAACTGATTTTGTAAAATTAATTTTTGGCCAAATTTTTGAATTTTTTTTTGCAAAAAATTGAAACCTCCTAGAATTTCAAAACTTGAATGTAATTCGATTGGGATTTAAGAAACAAACTCAACGAGGTATGACATTCCATATTTGGGTAATTATTTCGAATGTTTTGATAAAAAAACCAAATATTTTTTTCACAAAAAATCTGGGAAAATATTTCTGACAAAAAAATGAAATTTCAAATTGGCTATAACTTGACTAAAAATGGTTAGAGAGCAAAAAGGAGTACCATGTTGTACTCCTACCATCATCAAAATTTGCAAAAAATTGAAACCTCCTAGAATTCCAAAACTTGAATGCAATTCGATTGGGATTTAAGAAACAAACTCAACGAGGTATGGCATTCCATATTTGGGTAATTATTTCGAATGTTTTGATCAAAAAACCAAATATTTTTTTCACAAAAAATCTGGGAAAATATTTTTTGCAAAAAAATAAATTTCAAATTGGCTTTTTTGGCTATAACTTGACTAAAAATGGTCAGAGAGCAAAAAGGAGTACCATTTTGTACTCCTTACAACCAATTCAAACAACCCTTTCACTTTTAAACTGATTTTGTAAAATTAATTTTTGGCCAAATTTTTGAATTTTTTTTTGCAAAAAATTGAAACCTCCTAGAATTCCAAAACTTGAATGCAATTCGATTGGGATTTAAGAAACAAACTCAACGAGGTATGACATTCCATATTTGGGTAATTATTTCGAATGTTTTGATCAAAAAACCCAAATATTTTTTTCACAAAAAATCTGGGAAAATATTTTTGGCAAAAAAAATGAAATTTCAAATTGGCTGTTTTGGCTATAACTTGACTAAAAATGGTCAGAGAGCAAAAAGGAGTACCATTTTGTACTCCTTACAACCAATACTAACAACCCCTTTCACTTTTAAACTGATTTGTAAAATTAATTTTTGGCCAAATTTTCGAATTTTTTGTAAGGGGTACGTACCATCATCAAAATTTGCAAAAAATTGAAACTTCCTAGAATTCCAAAACTTGAATGCAATTCGATTGGGATTTAAGAAACAAACTCAACGAGGTATGACATTCCATATTTGGGTAATTATTTCGAATGTTTTGATCAAAAAACCAAATATTTTTTTCACAAAAAATCTGGGAAAATATTTTTGGCAAAAAAATGAAATTTCAAATTGGCTTTTTTGGCTATAACTTGACTAAAAATGGTCAGAGAGCAAAAAGGAGTACCATTTTGTACTCCTTACAACCAATACTAACAACCCCTTTCACTTTTAAACTGATTTTGTAAAATTAATTTTTGGCCAAATTTTCGAATTTTGTCATCAAAATTTGCAAAAAATTGAAACCTCCTAGAATTCCAAAACTTGAATGCAATTCGATTGGGATTTAAGAAACAAACTCAACGAGGTATGACATTCCATATTTGGGTAATTATTTCGAATGTTTTGATCAAAAAACCAAATATTTTTTTCACAAAAAATCTGGGAAAATATTTTTGGCAAAAAAATGAAATTTCAAATTGGCTTTTTGGCTATAACTTGACTAAAAATGGTCAGAGAGCAAAAAGGAGTACCATTTGTACTCCTTACAACCAATACTAACAAACCGTTTTTTTAAACTGATTTTGAAATTAATTTTTGGCCAAATTTTCGAATCATCAAAATTTGCAAAAAATTTAAACCTCCTAGAATTCCAAAACTTGAATGCAATTCGATTGGGATTTAAGAAACAAACTCAACGAGGTATGACATTCCATATTTGGGTAATTATTTCGAATGTTTTGATCAAAAAACCAAATATTTTCACAAAAATCTGGGAAAATTTTTGGCAAAAAATGAAATTTCAAATTGGAACTTGACTAAAAATCAGAGAGCAAAAAGGAGTACCATTTTGGATTTGCAAAAAATTGAAACCTCCTAGAATTCCAAAACTTGAATGCAATTCGATTGGGATTTAAGAAACAAACTCAACGAGGTATGACATTCCATATTTGGGTAATTATTTCGAATGTTTTGATCAAAAAACCAAATATTTTTTTCACAAAAAATCTGGGAAAATATTTTTGGCAAAAAAATGAAATTTCAAATTGGCTTTTTGGCTATAACTTGACTAAAAATGGTCAGAGAGCAAAAAGGAGTACCATTTTGTACTCCTTACAACCAATACTAACAACCCTTTCACTATTAAACTGATTTTGCAAATTTCGAATTTTTTGAAAGGGGTACCATCATCAAAATTTGCAAAAAATTGAAACATCCTAGAATTCCAAAACTTGAATGCAATTCGATTGGGATTTAAGAAACAAACTCAACGAGGTATGACATTCCATATATGGGTAATTATTTCGAATGTTTTGATCAAAAAAACCAAAATATTTTTTTCACAAAAATCTGGGAAAATATTTTTGGCAAATAAATGAAATTTCAAATTGGCTTTTTTGGCTATAACTTGACTAAAAATGGTCAGAGAGCAAAAAGGAGTACCATTTTGTACTCCTTACAACCAATACTAACAACCCCTTTCACTTTTAAACTGATTTTGTAAAATTAATTTTTGGCCAAATTTTCGAATTTTTTTTGCAAAAATTGAAACCTCCTAGAATTCCAAAACTTGAATGCAATTCGATTGGATTTAAGAAACAAACTCAACGAGGTATGACATTCCATATTTGGGTAATTATTTCGAATGTTTTGATCAAAAACCAAATATTTTTTTCACAAAAAATCTGGGAAAATATTTTGGCAAAAAAATGAAATTTCAAATTGGCTTTTTGGCTATAACTTGACTAAAAATGGTCAGAGAGCAAAAAGGAGTACCATTTTGTACTCCTTACAACCAATACTAACAACCCCTTTCACTTTTAAACTGATTTTGTAAAATTAATTTTTGGCCAAATTTTCGAATTTTTTGTAAGGGCATCAAAATTTGCAAAAAATTGAAACCTCCTAGAATTCCAAAACTTGAATGCAATTCGATTGGATTTAAGAAACAAACAACGAGGTATGACATTCCATATTTGGGTAATTATTTCGAATGTTTTGATCAAAAAACCAAATATTTTTTTCACAAAAAATCTGGGAAAATATTTTTGGCAAAAAAATGAAATTTCAAATTGGCTTTTTTGGAACTTGTTTTGTACTCCTTACAACCAATACTAACAACCCCTTTCACTTTTAAACTGATTTTGTAAAATTAATTTTTGGCCAAATTTCGAATTTTTTGTTCATCAAAAATTTGCAAAAAATTGAAACCTCCTAGAATTCCAAAACTTGAATGCAATTCGATTGGGATTTAAGAAACAAACTCAACGAGGTATGACATTCCATATTTGGGTAATTATTTCGAATGTTTTGATCAAAAAACCAAATATTTTTTCACAAAAAATCTGGGAAAATATTTTTGGCAAAAAAATGAAATTTCAAATTGGCTTTTTGGCTATAACTTGACTAAAAATGGTCAGAGAGCAAAAAGGAGTACCATTTTGTACTCCTTACAACCAATACTAACAACCCCTTTCACTTTTAAACTGATTTTGTAAAATTAATTTTTGGCCAAATTTTCGAATTTTTTTTCAAAATTTGAAAACCTCCTAGAATTCCAAAACTTGAATGCAATTCGATTGGGATTTAAGAAACAAACTCAACGAGGTATGACATTCCATATTTGGGTAATTATTTCGAATGTTTTGATCAAAAAACCAAATATTTTTTTCACAAAAAATCTGGGAAAATATTTTGGCAAAAAAATGAAATTTCAAATTGGCTTTTTGGCTATAACTTGACTAAAAATGGTCAGAGAGCAAAAAGGAGTACACCCTCCTTACAACCAATACTAACAACCCCTTCACTTTTAAACTGATTTTGTAAAATTAATTTTTGGCCAAATTTTCGAATTTTTTTTTGCAAAAATTGAAACCTCCTAGAATTCCAAAACTTGAATGCAATTCGATTGGGATTTAAGAAACAAACTCAACGAGGTATGACATTCCATATTTGGGTAATTATTTCGAATGTTTTGATCAAAAAACCAAAATATTTTTTCACAAAAAATCTGGGAAAATATTTTTGGCAAAAAAATGAAATTTCAAATTGGCTTTTTTGGCTATAACTTGACTAAAAATGGTCAGAGAGCAAAAAGGAGTACCATTTTGTACTCCTTACAACCAATACTAACAACCCCTTTCACTTTTAAACTGATTTTGTAAAATTAATTTTTGGCCAAATTTTCGAATTTTTTTCATCAAAATTTGCAATAAATTGGAACCCCCTAGAATTCCAAAACTTGAATGCAATTCGATTGGGATTTAAGAAACAAACTCAACGAGGTATGACATTCCATATTTGGGTAATTATTTCGAATGTTTTGATAAAAAACCAAATATTTTTTTCACAAAAAAATCTGGGAAAATATTTTTGGCAAAAAAATGAAATTTCAAATTGGCTTTTTTGGCTATAACGAGAGTAATTTTACTCCTTACAACCAATACTAACAACCCCTTTCACTTTTAAACTGATTTTGTAAAATTAATTTTTGGCCAAATTTTCGAATTTTTTGTGGGTTCATCAAAATTTGCAAAAAATTGAAACCTCCTAGAATTCCAAAACTTGAATGCAATTCGATTGGGATTTAAGAAACAAACTCAACGAGGTATGACATTCCATATTTGGGTAATTATTTCGAATGTTTTGATCAAAAAACAAATATTTTTTTCACAAAAAATCTGGGAAAAATATTTTTGGCAAAAAAATGAAATTTCAAATTGGCTTTTTTGGCTATAACTTGACTAAAAATGGTCAGAGAGCAAAAAGGAGTACCATTTTGTACTCCTTACAACCAATACTAACAACCCCTTTCACTTTTAAACTGATTTTGTAAAATTAATTTTTGGCCAAATTTTCGAATTTTTTGTAAGGGGTACCATCATCAAAAAAAAAATTGAAACCTCCTAGAATTCCAAAACTTGAATGCAATTCGATTGGGATTTAAGAAACAAACTCAACGAGGTATGACATTCCATATTTTGGTAATTATTTCGAATGTTTTGATCAAAAAACCAAATATTTTTTTCACAAAAAATCTGGGAAAATATTTTTGGCAAAAAAATGAAATTTCAAATTGGCTTTTTTGGCTATAACTTGACTAAAAATGGTCAGAGAGCAAAAAGGAGTACCATTTTGTACTCCTTACAACCAATACTAACAACCCCTTTCACTTTTAAACTGATTTTGTAAAATTAATTTTTGGCCAAATTTTCGAATTTTTGTAACAAAAATTTGCAAAAAATTGAAACCTCCTAGAATTCCAAAACTTGAATGCAATTCGATTGGGATTTAAGAAACAAACTCAACGAGGTATGACATTCCATATTTGGGTAATTATTTCGAATGTTTTGATCAAAAAACCAAATATTTTTTTCACAAAAAATCTGGGAAAATATTTTTGGCAAAAAAATGAAATTTCAAATTGGCTTTTTTGGCTATAACTTGACTAAAAATGGTCAGAGAGCAAAAAGGAGTACCATTTTGTACTCCTTACAACCAATACTAACAACCCCTTTCACTTTTAAACTGATTTTGTAAAATTAATTTTTGGCCAAATTTTCGAATTTTGTGTAAGGGGTCATCAAAATTTGCAAAAAATTTAAACCTCCTAGAATTCCAAAACTTGAATGCAATTCGATTGGGATTTAAGAAACAAACTCAACGAGGTATGACATTCATATTGGGTAATTATTTCGAATGTTTTGATCAAAAAACCAAATATTTTTTTCACAAAAAATCTGGGAAAATATTTTTGGCAAAAAATGAAATTTCAAATTGGCTTTTTTGGCTATAACTTGACTAAAAATGGTCAGAGAGCAAAAAGGAGTACCATTTTGTACTCCTTACAACCAATACTAACAACCCCTTTCACTTTTAAACTGATTTTGTAAATAATTTTTGGCCAAATTTTCGAATTTTTGTAAGGGGTACCATCATCAAAATTTGCAAAAAATTGAAACCTCCTAGAATTCCAAAACTTGAATGCAATTCGATTGGGATTTAAGAAACAACTCAACGAGGTATGACATTCCATATTTGGGTAATTATTTCGAATGTTTTGATCAAAAAACCAAATATTTTTTTCACAAAAAATCTGGGAAAATATTTTTGGCAAAAAAATGAAATTTCAAATTGACTTTTTTGGCTAAAACTTGACTAAAAATGGTCAGAGAGCAAAAAGGAGTACCATTTTGTACTCCTTACAACCAATACTAACAACCCCTTTCACTTTTAAACTGATTTTGTAAATTAATTTTTGGCCAAATTTTCGAATTTTTTGTAAGGTCCATCATCAAAATTTGCAAAAAATTGAAACCTCCTAGAATCCAAAACTTGAATGCAATTCGATTGGGATTTAAAGAAACAAACTCAACGAGGTATGACATTCCATATTTGGGTAATTATTTCGAATGTTTTGATAAAAAAACCAAATATTTTTTTCACAAAAAATATGGGAAAATATTTTTGGCAAAAAAATGAAATTTCAAATTGGCTTTTTTGGCTATAACTTGACTAAAAATGGTCAGAGAGCAAAAAGGAGTACCATTTTGTTACTCCTTACAACCAATACTAACAACCCCTTTCACTTTTAAACTGATTTTGTAAAATTATTTTTGGCCAAATTTCGAAATTTTTGTCAACAAAATTGATTGAAACCTCCTAGAATTCCAAAACTTGAAGCAATTCGATTGGGATTTAAGAAACAAACTCAACGAGGTATGACATTCCATATTTGGGTAATTATTTCGAATGTTTTTGATCAAAAAACCAAATATTTTTTCACAAAAAATCTGGGAAAATATTTTGGCAAAAAAATGAAATTTCAAATTGGCTTTTTGGCTATAACTTGACTAAAAATGGTCAGAGAGCAAAAAGGAGTACCATTTTGTACTCCTTACAACCAATACTAACAACCCCTTTCACTTTTAAACTGATTTGTAAATTAATTTTTTGGCCAAATTTTCAATTTTTGTAAAAATTGAACCTCCTAGAATTCCAAAACTTGAATGCAATTCGATTGGGATTTAAGAAATAAACTCAACGAGGTATGACATTCCATATTTGGGTAATTATTTCGAATGTTTTGATCAAAAAACCAAATATTTTTTCACAAAAAATCTGGAAAATATTTTTGGCAAAAAAAATGATATTTCAAATTGGCTTTTTGGCTATAACTTGACTAAAAATGGTCAGAGAGCAAAAAGGAGTACCATTTTGTACTCCTTACAACCAATACTAACAACCCCTTTCACTTTTAAACTGATTTTGTAAAATTAATTTTTGGCCAAATTTTCGAATTTTTGTAATCATCAAAATTGCAAAAATTGAAACCTCCTAGAATTCCAAAACTTGAATGCAATTCGATTGGGATTTAAGAAACAAACTCAACGAGGTATGACATTCCATATTTGGGTAATTATTTCGAATGTTTTTGATCAAAAAACCAAATATTTTTTTCACAAAAAATCTGGGAAAATATTTTGGCAAAAAAATGAAATTTCAAATTGGCTTTTTGGCTATAACTTGACTAAAAATGGTCAGAGAGCAAAAAAGGAGTACCATTTTGTACTCCTTACAACCAATACTAACAACCCCTTTCACTTTTAAACTGATTTTGTAAAATTAATTTTGGCCAAATTTTCGAATTTTTTGTAAGGGTCCATCATCAAAATTTGCAAAAAATTGAAACCTCCTAGAATTCCAAAACTTGAATGCAATTCGATTGGGATTTAAGAAACAAACTCAACGAGGTATGACATTCCATATTTGGGTAATTATTCGAATGTTTTGATCAAAAAACCAAATATTTTTTTCACAAAAAATCTGGGAAAATATTTTTGGCAAAAAAATGAAATTTCAAATTGGCTTTTTTGGCTATAACTTGACTAAAAATGGTCAGAGAGCAAAAAGGAGTACCATTTTGTACTCCTTACAACCAATACTAACAACCCCTTTCACTTTTAAACTGATTTTGTAAAATTAATTTTTGGCCAAATTTCGAATTTTTTGTAAGGGGTAATCATCAAAATTTGCAAAAATTGAAACCTCCTAGAATTCCAAAACTTGAATGCAATTCGATTGGGATTTAAGAAACAAACTCAACGAGGTATGACATTCCATATTTGGGTAATTATTTCGAATGTTTTGATCAAAAACCAAATATTTTTTTCACAAAAAATCTGGGAAAATATTTTGGCAAAAAAATGAAATTTCAAATTGCTTTTTTGGCTATAACTTGACTAAAAATGGTCAGAGAGCAAAAAGGAGTACCATTTTGTACTCCTTACAACCAATACTAACAACCCCTTTCACTTTTAAACTGATTTTGTAAAATTAATTTTTGGCCAAATTTTCGAATTTTTGTAACATCATCAAAATTTGCAAAAAATTGAAACCTCCTAGAATTCCAAAACTTGAATGCAATTCGATTGGGATTTAAGAAACAAACTCAACGAGGTATGACATTCCATATTTGGGTAATTATTTCGAATGTTTTGATCAAAAACCAAATATTTTTTTCACAAAAAATCTGGGAAAATATTTTTGGCAAAAAAATGAAATTTCAAATTGCTTTTTTGGCTATAACTTGACTAAAAATGGTCAGAGAGCAAAAAGGAGTACCATTTTGTACTCCTTACAACCAATACTAACAACCCCTTTCACTTTTAAACTGATTTTGTAAAATTAATTTTGGCCAAATTTTCGAATTTTTGTAAGGTACATCATCAAAATTTGCAAAAAATTGAAACCTCCTAGAATTCCAAAACTTGAATGCAATTCGATTGGGATTTAAGAAACAAACTCAACGAGGTATGACATTCCATATTTGGGTAATTATTTCGAATGTTTTGATCAAAATACCAAATATTTTTTTCACAAAAATCTGGGAAAATATTTTTGGCAAAAAAATGAAATTTCAAATTGGCTTTTTTGGCTATAACTTGACTAAAAATGGTCAGAGAGCAAAAAGGAGTACCATTTTGTACTCCTTACAACCAATACTAACAACCCCTTTCACTTTTAAACTGATTTTGTAAAATTAATTTTTGGCCAAATTTTCGAATTTTTTGTAATCATCAAAATTTGCAAAAAATTGAAACCTCCTAGAATTCCAAACTTGAATGCAATTCGATTGGGATTTAAGAAACAAACTCAACGAGGTATGACATTCCATATTTGGGTAATTATTTCGAATGTTTTGATCAAAAACCAAATATTTTTTTCACAAAAAATCTGGGAAAATATTTTTGGCAAAAAAATGAAATTTCAAATTGGCTTTTTTGGCTATAACTTGACTAAAAATGGTCAGAGAGCAAAAAGGAGTACCATTTGTACTCCTTACAACCAATACTAACAACCCCTTTCACTTTTAAACTGATTTTGTAAAATTAATTTTTGGCCAAATTTTCGAATTTTTTGTAAGGACATCATCAAAATTTGCAAAAAATTGAAACCTCTAGAATTCCAAAACTTGAATGCAATTCGATTGGGATTTAAGAAACAAACTCAACGAGGTATGACATTCCATATTTGGGTAATTATTTCGAATGTTTTGATCAAAAACCAAATATTTTTTCACAAAAAATCTGGGAAAATATTTTTGGCAAAAAAAATGAAATTTCAAATTGGCTTTTTGGCTATAACTTGACTAAAATGGTCAGAGAGCAAAAAGGAGTACCATTTTGTACTCCTTACAACCAATACTAACAACCCCTTTCACTTTTAAACTGATTTTGTAAAATTAATTTTTGGCCAAATTTTCGAATTTTTTGTAAGGTCATCAAAATTTGCAAAAAATTGAAACCTCCTAGAATTCCAAAACTTGAATGCAATTCGATTGGATTTAAGAAACAAACTCAACGAGGTATGACATTCCATATTTGGGTAATTATTTCGAATGTTTTGATCAAAAAACCAAATATTTTTTCACAAAAAATCTGGGAAAATATTTTTGGCAAAAAAATGAAATTTCAAATTGGCTTTTTTGGCTATAACTTGGACTAAAAATGGTCAGAGAGCAAAAAGGAGTACCATTTTGTACTCCTTACAACCAATACTAACAACCCCTTTCACTTTTAAACTGATTTTGTAAAATTAATTTTTGGCCAAATTTTCGAATTTTTTGTAAGGGGTATCATCAAAATTTGCAAAAAAATTGAAACCTCCTAGAATTCCAAAACTTGAATGCAATTCGATTGGGATTTAAGAAACAACTCAACGAGGTATGACATTCCATATTTGGGTAATTATTTCGAATGTTTTGATCAAAAAACCAAATATTTTTTTCACAAAAAATCTGGGAAAATATTTTTGGCAAAAAAATGAAATTTCAAATTGGCTTTTTTGGCTATAACTTGACTAAAAAATGGTCAGAGAGCAAAAAGGAGTACCATTTTGTACTCCTTACAACCAATACTAACAACCCCTTTCACTTTTAAACTGATTTGTAAAATTAATTTTTGGCCAAATTTTCGAATTTTTGTAATCATCATTTGCAAAAAATTGAAACCTCCTAGAATTCCAAAACTTGAATGCAATTCGATTGGGATTTAAGAAACAAACTCAACGAGGTATGACATTCCATATTTGGGTAATTATTTCGAATGTTTTGATCAAAAACCAAATATTTTTTCACAAAAAATCTGGGAAAATATTTTTGGCAAAAAAATGAAATTTCAAATTGGCTTTTTTGGCTATAACTTGACTAAAAATGGTCAGAGAGCAAAAAAGGAGTACCATTTTGTACTCCTTACAACCAATACTAACAACCCCTTTCACTTTTAAACTGATTTTGTAAAATTAATTTTTGGCCAAATTTTCGAATTTTTTGTAAAATTCCAAAATTTGCAAAAATTGAAACCTCCTAGAATTCCAAAACTTGAATGCAATTCGATTGGGATTAAGAAACAAACTCAACGAGGTATGACATTCCATATTTGGGTAATTATTTCGAATGTTTTGATCAAAAAAACCAAATATTTTTTTCACAAAAAATCTGGGAAAATATTTTTGGCAAAAAAATGAAATTTCAAATTGGCTTTTTTGGCTATAACTTGACTAAAAATGGTCAGAGAGCAAAAAGGAGTACCATTTTGTACTCCTTACAACCAATACTAACAACCCCTTTCACTTTTAAACTGATTTTGTAAAATTAATTTTTGGCCAAATTTTCGAATTTTTTGTAAAAATCATCAAAATTTGCAAAAAATTGAAACCTCCTAGAATTCCAAAACTTGAATGCAATTCGATTGGATTTAAGAAACAAACTCAACAGGTATGACATTCCATATTTGGGTAATTATTTCGATGTTTTGATCAAAAAACCAAATATTTTTTTCACAAAAAATCTGGGAAAATATTTTGGCAAAAAATGAAATTTCAAATTGGCTTTTTTGGCTATAACTTGACTAAAAATGGTCAGAGAGCAAAAAGGATACCATTTTGTACTCCTTACAACCAATACTAACAACCCCTTTCACTTTTAAACTGATTTTGTTAAAATTAATTTTTGGCCAAATTTTCGAATTTTTTGTAACATCATCAAAATTTGCAAAAAATTGAAACCTCCTAGAATTCCAAAACTTGAATGCAATTCGATTGGGATTTAAGAAACAAACTCAACGAGGTATGACATTCCATATTTGGGTAATTATTTCGAATGTTTTGATCAAAAACCAAATATTTTTTTCACAAAAATCTGGGAAAATATTTTTGGCAAAAAAATGAAATTTCAAATTGGCTTTTTTGGCTATAACTTGACTAAAAATGGTCAGAGAGCAAAAAGGAGTACCATTTTGTACTCCTTACAACCAATACTAACAACCCCTTTCACTTTTAAACTGATTTTGTAAAATTAATTTTTGGCCAAATTTTCGAATTTTCTGTAAGGGGTATCATCAAAATTTGCAAAAAATTGAAACCTCCTAGAATTCCAAAACTTGAATGCAATTCGATTGGGATTTAAGAAACAAACTCAACGAGGTATGACATTCCATATTTGGGTAATTATTTCGAATGTTTTGATCAAAAAACCAAATATTTTTTTCACAAAAAATCTGGGAAAATATTTTGGCAAAAAAAATGAAATTTCAAATTGGCTTTTTTGGCTATAACTTGACTAAAAATGGTCAGAGAGCAAAAAGGGGTACTCCTTACAACCAATACTAACAACCCCTTTCACTTTTAAACTGATTTTGTAAAATTAATTTTTGGCCAAATTTTCGAATTTTTTGTAAGTACATCATCAAAATTGCAAAAATTGAAACCTCCTAGAATTCCAAAACTTGAATGCAATTCGATTGGGATTTAAGAAACAAACTCAACGAGGTATGACATTCCATATTTGGGTAATTATTTCGAATGTTTTGATAAAAAACCAAATATTTTTTCACAAAAAATCTGGGAAAATATTTTGGCAAAAAAATGAAATTTCAAATTGGTTTTTTGGCTATAACTTGACTAAAAATGGTCAGAGAGCAAAAAGGAGTACCATTTTGTACTCCTTACAACCAATACTAACAACCCTTTCACTTTTAAACTGATTTTGTAAAATTAATTTTTGGCCAAATTTTCGAATTTTTGTACATCATCAAAATTTGCAAAAAAATTGAAACCTCCTAGAATTCCAAAACTTGAATGCAATTCGATTGGGATTTAAGAAACAAACTCAACGAGGTATGACATTCCATATTTGGGTAATTATTTCGAATGTTTGATCAAAAAACCAAATATTTTTTTCACAAAAAATCTGGGAAAATATTTTTGGCAAAAAAATGAAATTTCAAATTGGCTTTTTTGGCTATAACTTGACTAAAAATGGTCAGAGAGCAAAAAGGAGTACCATTTTGTACTCCTTACAACCAATACTAACAACCCTTTCACTTTTAAACTGATTTTGTAAAATTAATTTTTGGCCAAATTTTCGAATTTTTGTAAGCATCATCAAAATTGCAAAAAATTGAAACCTCCTAGAATTCCAAAACTTGAATGCAATTCGATGGGATTTAAGAAACAAACTCAACGAGGTATGACATTCCATATTTGGGTAATTTTTCGAATGTTTTGATCAAAAACCAAATATTTTTTTCACAAAAATCTGGGAAAATATTTTTGGCAAAAAAATGAAATTTCAAATTGGCTTTTTTGGCTATAACTTGACTAAAAATGGTCAGAGAGCAAAAAGGAGTACCATTTTGTACTCCTTACAACCAATACTAACAACCCCTTTCACTTTTAAACTGATTTTGTAAAATTAATTTTTGGCCAAATTTTCGAATTTTTTGTAAAATATCATCAAAATTTGCAAAAAATTGAAACCTCCTAGAATTCCAAAACTTGAATGCAATTCGATTGGGATTTAAGAAACAAACTCAACGAGGTATGACATTCCATATTTGGGTAATTATTTCGAATGTTTTGATCAAAAACCAAATATTTTTTTCACAAAAAATCTGGGAAAATATTTTGGCAAAAAAATGAAATTTCAAATTGGCTTTTTTGGCTATAACTTGACTAAAAATGGTCAGAGAGCAAAAAGGAGTACCATTTGTACTCCTTACAACCAATACTAACAACCCCTTTCACTTTTAAACTGATTTTGTAAAATTAATTTTTGGCCAAATTTTCGAATTTTTTGTAAGGGTACATCATCAAATTTGCAAAAAATTGAAACCTCCTAGAATTCCAAACTTGAATGCAATTCGATTGGATTTAAGAAACAAACTCAACGAGGTATGACATTCCATATTTGGGTAATTATTTCGAATGTTTTGATCAAAAACCAAATATTTTTTTCACAAAAAATCTGGGAAAATATTTTGGCAAAAAAATGAAATTTCAAATTGGCTTTTTTGGCTATAACTTGACTAAAATGGTCAGAGAGCAAAAAGGAGTACCATTTTGTACTCCTTACAACCAATACTAACAACCCCTTTCACTTTTAAACTGATTTTGTAAAATTAATTTTTGGCCAAATTTTCGAATTTTTGTAATTCATCAAAATTTGCAAAAAATTGAAACCTCCTAGAATTCCAAAACTTGAATGCAATTCGATTGGGATTAAGAAACAAACTCAACGAGGTATGACATTCCATATTTGGGTAATTATTTCGAATGTTTTGATCAAAAACCAAATATTTTTTTCACAAAAAATCTGGGAAAATATTTTGGCAAAAAAATGAAATTTCAAATTGGCTTTTTGGCTATAACTTGACTAAAAATGGTCAGAGAGCAAAAAGGAGTACCATTTTGTACTCCTTACAACCAATACTAACAACCCCTTTCACTTTTAAACTGATTTTGTAAAATTAATTTTTGGCCAAATTTTCGAATTTTTTGTAAGGGTACATCATCAAAATTTGCAAAAATTGAAACCTCCTAGAATTCCAAAACTTGAATGCAATTCGATTGGGATTTAAGAAACAAACTCAACGAGGTATGACATTCCATATTTGGGTAATTATTTCGAATGTTTTGATCAAAAACCAAATATTTTTTTCACAAAAAATCTGGGAAAATATTTTTGGCAAAAAAATGAAATTTCAAATTGGCTTTTTTGGCTATAACTTGACTAAAAATGGTCAGAGAGCAAAAAGGAGTACCATTTTGTACTCCTTACAACCAATACTAACAACCCCTTTCACTTTTAAACTGATTTTGTAAAATTAATTTTTGGCCAAATTTTCGAATTTTTTGTAAGTCCATCAAAATTTGCAAAAAATTAAACCTCCTAGAATTCCAAAACTTGAATGCAATTCGATTGGATTTAAGAAACAAACTCAACGAGGTATGACATTCCATATTTGGGTAATTATTTCGAATGTTTTGATCAAAAACCAAATATTTTTTTCACAAAAAATCTGGGAAAATATTTTTGGCAAAAAAATGAAATTTCAAATTGGCTTTTTTGGCTATAACTTGACTAAAAATGGTCAGAGAGCAAAAAGGAGTACCATTTTGTACTCCTTACAACCAATACTAACAACCCCTTTCACTTTTAAACTGATTTGTAAATTAATTTTTGGCCAAATTTTCGAATTTTTTAATCCATCATCAAAATTTGCAAAAAATTGAAACCTCCTAGAATTCCAAAACTTGAATGCAATTCGATTGGGATTTAAGAAACAAACTCAACGAGGTATGACATTCCATATTTGGGTAATTATTTCGAATGTTTTGTTAAAAAACCAAATATTTTTTTCACAAAAAATCTGGGAAAATATTTTTGGCAAAAAAATGAAATTTCAAATTGCTTTTTTGGCTATAACTTGACTAAAAATGGTCAGAGAGCAAAAAGGAGTACCATTTTGTACTCCTTACAACCAATACTAACAACCCCTTTCACTTTTAAACTGATTTTGTAAAATTAATTTTTGGCCAAATTTTCGAATTTTTGTAATCATCAAAATTTGCAAAAAATTGAAACCTCCTAGAATTCCAAAACTTGAATGCAATTCGATTGGGATTTAAGAAACAAACTCAACGAGGTATGACATTCCATATTTGGGTAATTATTTCGAATGTTTTGATCAAAAAACCAAATATTTTTTCACAAAAAATCTGGGAAAATATTTTTGGCAAAAAAATGAAATTTCAAATTGGCTTTTTTGGCTATAACTTGACTAAAAATGGTCAGAGAGCAAAAAGGAGTACCATTTTGTACTCCTTACAACCAATACTAACAACCCCTTTCACTTTTAAACTGATTTTGTAAAATTAATTTTTGGCCAAATTTTCGAATTTTTTGTAAGGTACATCATCAAAATTTGCAAAAAATTGAAACCTCTAGAATTCCAAAACTTGAATGCAATTCGATTGGGATTAAGAAACAAACTCAACGAGGTATGACATTCCATATTTGGGTAATTATTTCGAATGTTTTGATCAAAAACCAAATATTTTTTTCACAAAAAATCTGGGAAAATATTTTGGCAAAAAAATGAAATTTCAAATTGGCTTTTTTGGCTATAACTTGACTAAAAATGGTCAGAGAGCAAAAAGGAGTACCATTTTGTACTCCTTACAACCAATACTAACAACCCCTTTCACTTTTAAACTGATTTTGTAAAATTAATTTTTGGCCAAATTTTCGAATTTTTTGTAAGGTACATCATAAAATTTGCAAAAATTAAACCTCCTAGAATTCCAAAACTTGAATGCAATTCGATTGGGATTTAAGAAACAAACTCAACAGGTATGACATTCCATATTTGGGTAATTATTTCGAATGTTTTGATCAAAAACCAAATATTTTTTTCACAAAAAATCTGGGAAAATATTTTTGGCAAAAAAATGAAATTTCAAATTGGCTTTTTTGGCTATAACTTGACTAAAAATGGTCAGAGAGCAAAAAGGAGTACCATTTTGTACTCCTTACAACCAATACTAACAACCCCTTTCACTTTTAAACTGATTTTGTAAAATTAATTTTTGGCCAAATTTTCGAATTTTTTGTAAATTCATCAAAATTTGCAAAAAAATTGAAACCTCCTAGAATTCCAAAACTTGAATGCAATTCGATTGGGATTTAAGAAACAAACTCAACGAGGTATGACATTCCATATTTGGGTAATTATTTCGAATGTTTTGATCAAAAACCAAATATTTTTTTCACAAAAAATCTGGGAAAATATTTTTGGCAAAAAAATGAAATTTCAAATTGGCTTTTTTGGCTATAACTTGACTAAAAATGGTCAGAGAGGCAAAAAGGAGTACCATTTTGTACTCCTTACAACCAATACTAACAACCCTTTCACTTTTAAACTGATTTTGTAAAATTAATTTTTGGCCAAATTTTCGAATTTTTTGTAACATCATCAAAATTGCAAAAAATTAAACCTCCTAGAATTCCAAAACTTGAATGCAATTCGATTGGGATTTAAGAAACAAACTCAACGAGGTATGACATTCCATATTTGGGTAATTATTTCGAATGTTTTGATCAAAAAACCAAATATTTTTTTCACAAAAATCTGGGAAAATATTTTTGGCAAAAAAATGAAATTTCAAATTGGCTTTTTTGGCTATAACTTGACTAAAAATGGTCAGAGAGCAAAAAGGAGTACCATTTTGTACTCCTTACAACCAATACTAACAACCCCTTTCACTTTTAAACTGATTTTGTAAATTAATTTTTGGCCAAATTTTCGAATTTTTTGTAAGGGTACATCATCAAATTTGCAAAAAATTGAAACCTCCTAGAATTCCAAAACTTGAATGCAATTCGATTGGGATTTAAGAAACAAACTCAACGAGGTATGACATTCCATATTTGGGTAATTATTTCGAATGTTTTGATCAAAAAACCAAATATTTTTTCACAAAAAATCTGGGAAAATATTTTGGCAAAAAAATGAAATTTCAAATTGGCTTTTTGGCTATAACTTGACTAAAAATGGTCAGAGAGCAAAAAGGAGTACCATTTTGTACTCCTTACAACCAATACTAACAACCCCTTTCACTTTTAAACTGATTTTGTAAAATTAATTTTTGGCCAAATTTTCGAATTTTTTGTAAGTCATCATCAAAATTTGCAAAAAATTGAAACCTCCTAGAATTCCAAAACTTGAATGCAATTCGATTGGGATTTAAGAAACAAACTCAACGAGGTATGACATTCCATATTTGGGTAATTATTTCGAATGTTTTGATCAAAAAACCAAATATTTTTTTCACAAAAAATCTGGGAAAATATTTTTGGCAAAAAAATGAAATTTCAAATTGGCTTTTTTGGCTATAACTTGACTAAAAATGGTCAGAGAGCAAAAAGGAGTACCATTTTGTACTCCTTACAACCAATACTAACAACCCCTTTCACTTTAAACTGATTTTGTAAAATTAATTTTTGGCCAAATTTCGAATTTTCATCAAAATTTGCAAAAAATTGAAACCTCCTAGAATTCCAAAACTTGAATGCAATCGATTGGATTTAAGAAACAAACTCAACGAGTATGACATTCCATATTTGGGTAATTATTTCGAATGTTTTGATCAAAAACCAAATATTTTTTTCACAAAAAATCTGGGAAAATATTTTTGGCAAAAAAATGAAATTTCAAATTGGCTTTTTTGGCTATAACTTGACTAAAAATGGTCAGAGAGCAAAAAGGAGTACCATTTTGTACTCCTTACAACCAATACTAACAACCCCTTTCACTTTTAAACTGATTTTGTAAAATTAATTTTTGGCCAAATTTTCGAATTTTTGTAAGGCATCATCAAAATTTGCAAAAAATTGAAACCTCCTAGAATTCCAAAACTTGAATGCAATTCGATTGGGATTTAAGAAACAAACTCAACGAGGTATGACATTCCATATTTGGGTAATTATTTCGAATGTTTGATCAAAAAACCAAATATTTTTTCACAAAAAATCTGGGAAAATATTTTTGGCAAAAAAATGAAATTTCAAATTGGCTTTTTTGGCTATAACTTGACTAAAAATGGTCAGAGAGCAAAAAGGAGTACCATTTTGTACTCCTTACAACCAATACTAACAACCCCTTTCACTTTTAAACTGATTTTGTAAAATTAATTTTTGGCCAAATTTTCGAATTTTTTGTAAGGGGTACATCATCAAAATTTGCAAAAAAATTTAAACCTCCTAGAATTCCAAAACTTGAATGCAATTCGATTGGGATTTAAGAAACAAACTCAACGAGGTATGACATTCCATATTTGGGTAATTATTTCGAATGTTTTGATAAAAAACCAAATATTTTTTTCACAAAAAATCTGGGAAAATATTTTGGCAAAAAAATGAAATTTCAAATTGGCTTTTTTGGCTATAACTTGACTAAAAATGGTCAGAGAGCAAAAAGGAGTACCATTTTGTACTCCTTACAACCAATACTAACAACCCCTTTCACTTTTAAACTGATTTTGTAAAATTAATTTTTGGCCAAATTTTCGAATTTTTTAAATCATCAAAATTTGCAAAAAATTGAAACCTCCTAGAATTCCAAAACTTGAATGCAATTCGATTGGGATTTAAGAAACAAACTCAACGAGGTATGACATTCCATATTTGGGTAATTATTTCGAATGTTTTGATCAAAAAACCAAATATTTTTTTCACAAAAAATCTGGGAAAATATTTTTGGCAAAAAAATGAAATTTCAAATTGGCTTTTTGGCTATAACTTGACTAAAAATGGTCAGAGAGCAAAAAGGAGTACCATTTTGTACTCCTTACAACCAATACTAACAACCCCTTTCACTTTTAAACTGATTTTGTAAAATTAATTTTGGCCAAATTTTCGAATTTTTGTAATCATCAAAATTTGCAAAAAATTGAAACCTCCTAGAATTCCAAAACTTGAATGCAATTCGATTGGGATTTAAGAAACAAACTCAACGAGGTATGACATTCCATATTTGGGTAATTATTTCGAATGTTTTGATCAAAAAACCAAATATTTTTTTCACAAAAAATCTGGGAAAATATTTTTGGCAAAAAAATGAAATTTCAAATTGGCTTTTTTGGCTATAACTTGACTAAAAATGGTCAGAGAGCAAAAAGGAGTACCATTTTGTACTCCTTACAACCAATACTAACAACCCCTTCACTTTTAAACTGATTTTGTAAAATTAATTTTTGGCCAAATTTTCGAATTTTTTGTAATCATCAAAATTTGCAAAAAATTGAAACCTCCTAGAATTCCAAAACTTGAATGCAATTCGATTGGGATTTAAGAAACAAACTCAACGAGGTATGACATTCCATATTTGGGTAATTATTTCGAATGTTTTGATCAAAAAACCAAATATTTTTTTCACAAAAAATCTGGGAAAATATTTTTGGCAAAAAATGAAATTTCAAATTGGCTTTTTTGGCTATAACTTGACTAAAAATGGTCAGAGAGCAAAAAGGAGTACCATTTTGTACTCCTTACAGCCAATACTAACAACCCCTTTCACTTTTAAAATTAATTTTTGGCCAAATTTTCGAATTTTTTTTCATCAAATTTGCAAAAAATAAACCTCCTAGAATTCCAAAACTTGAATGCAATTCGATTGGGATTTAAGAAACAAACTCAACGAGGTATGACATTCCATATTTGGGTAATTATTTCGAATGTTTTGATCAAAAAACCAAATATTTTTTTCACAAAAAATCTGGGAAAATATTTTTGGCAAAAAAATGAAATTTCAAATTGGCTTTTTTGGCTATAACTTGACTAAAAATGGTCAGAGAGCAAAAAGGAGTACCATTTTGTACTCCTTACAACCAATACTAACAACCCCTTTCACTTTTAAACTGATTTTGTAAAATTAATTTTTGGCCAAATTTTCGAATTTTTTGTAATACCATCATCAAAATTTGCAAAAAATTGAAACCTCCTAGAATTCCAAAACTTGAATGCAATTCGATTGGGATTTAAGAAACAAACTCAACGAGGTATGACATTCCATATTTGGGTAATTATTTCGAATGTTTTGATCAAAAAACCAAATATTTTTTTCACAAAAAATCTGGGAAAATATTTTTGGCAAAAAAAATGAAATTTCAAATTGGCTTTTTTGGCTATAACTTGACTAAAAATGGTCAGAGAGCAAAAAGGAGTACCATTTTGTACTCCTTACAACCAATACTAACAACCCCTTTCACTTTTAAACTGATTTTGTAAAATTAATTTTTGGCCAAATTTTCGAATTTTTTGTAACATCATCAAAATTTGCAAAAAATTGAAACCTCCTAGAATTCCAAAACTTGAATGCAATTCGATTGGGATTTAAGAAACAAACTCAACGAGGTATGACATTCCATATTTGGGTAATTATTTCGATTGTTTTTTTAAAAAACCAAATATTTTTTTCACAAAAAATCTGGGAAAATATTTTTGGCAAAAAAATGAAATTTCAAATTGGCTTTTTTGGCTATAACTTGACTAAAAATGGTCAGAGAGCAAAAAGGAGTACCATTTTGTACTCCTTACAACCAATACTAACAACCCCTTTCACTTTAAACTGATTTTGTAAATTAATTTTTGGCCAAATTTTCGAATTTTTTGTAAGGGGTATCATCAAAATTTGCAAAAAATTGAAACCTCCTAGAATTCCAAAACTTGAATGCAATTCGATTGGGATATAAGAAACAAACTCAACGAGGTATGACATTCCATATTTGGGTAATTATTTCGAATGTTTGATCAAAAAAACCAAATATTTTTTTCACAAAAAATCTGGGAAAATATTTTTGGCAAAAAATGAATTTCAAATTGGCTTTTTTGGCTATAACTTGACTAAAAATGGTCAGAGAGCAAAAAGGAGTACCATTTTGTACTCCTTACAACCAATACTAACAACCCCTTTCACTTTTAAACTGATTTTGTAAAATTAATTTTTGGCCAAATTTCGAATTTTTTGTACATCATCAAAATTTGCAAAAATTAAACCTCCTAGAATTCCAAAACTTGAATGCAATTCGATTGGGATTTAAGAAACAAACTCAACGAGGTATGACATTCCATATTTGGGTAATTATTTCGAATGTTTTGATCAAAAAAACCAAATATTTTTTTTCACAAAAAATCTGGGAAAATATTTTGGCAAAAAAATGAAATTTCAAATTGGCTTTTTTGGCTATAACTTGACTAAAAATGGTCAGAGAGCAAAAAGGAGTACCATTTTGTACTCCTTACAACCAATACTAACAACCCCTTTCACTTTTAAACTGATTTTGTAAAATTAATTTTTGGCCAAATTTCGATTTTTAAATTTTATCATCAAAATTTGCAAAAAATTGAAACCTCCTAGAATTCCAAAACTTGAATGCAATTCGATTGGGATTTAAGAAACAAACTCAACGAGGTATGACATTCCATATTTGGGTAATTATTTCGAATGTTTTGATTCAAAAAACCAAATATTTTTTTCACAAAAAATCTGGGAAAATATTTTTGGCAAAAAAATGAAATTTCAAATTGCTTTTTTGGCTATAACTTGACTAAAAATGGTCAGAGAGCAAAAGGAGTACCATTTTGTACTCCTTACAACCAATACTAACAACCCCTTTCACTTTTAAACTGATTTGTAAAATTAATTTTGGCCAAATTTTCGAATTTTTTTAATCATCAAAATTGCAAAAAATTGAAACCTCCTAGAATTCCAAAACTTGAATGCAATTCGATTGGGATTTAAGAAACAAACTCAACGAGGTATGACATTCCATATTTGGGTAATTATTTCGAATGTTTTGATCAAAAACCAAATATTTTTTTCACAAAAAATCTGGGAAAATATTTTTGGCAAAAAAATGAAATTTCAAATTGGCTTTTTTGGCTATAACTTGACTAAAAATGGTCAGAGAGCAAAAAGGAGTACCATTTTGTACTCCTTACAACCAATACTAACAACCCCTTTCACTTTTAAACTGATTTTGTAAAATTAATTTTTGGCCAAATTTTCGAATTTTTTGTAATTTCATCAAAATTTGAAAAAAATTGAAACCTCCTAGAATTCCAAAACTTGAATGCAATTCGATTGGGATTTAAGAAACAAACTCAACGAGGTATGACATTCCATATTTGGGTAATTATTTCGAATGTTTTGATAAAAAACGCAAATATTTTTTTCACAAAAAATCTGGGAAAATATTTTTGGCAAAAAAATGAAATTTCAAATTGGCTTTTTGGCTATAACTTGACTAAAAATGGTCAGAGAGCAAAAAGGAGTACCATTTTGTACTCCTTACAACCAATACTAACAACCCTTTCACTTTTAAATATTTGTAAATTTTTTTTTTAATTTTTGTACATCAAAATTTGCAAAAAATTGAAACCTCCTAGAATTCCAAAACTTAATGCAATTCGATTGGGATTTAAGAAACAAACTCAACGAGGTATGACATTCCATATTGGGTAATTATTTCGAATGTTTTGATCAAAAAACCAAATATTTTTTTCACAAAAAATCTGGGAAAATATTTTGGCAAAAAAATGAAATTTCAAATTGCTTTTTGGCATAACTTGACTAAAAATGGTCAGAGAGCAAAAAGGAGTACATTTTTGTACTCCTACAACAATACTAAAACCCCTTTCACTTTTAAATATTTGCAAAAATTGAAAACCTCCTAGAATTCCAAAACTTGAATGCAATTCGATTGGGATTTAAGAAACAAACTCAACGAGGTATGACATTCCATATTTGGGTAATTATTTCGAATGTTTTGATCAAAAAACCAAATATTTTTTTCACAAAAAATCTGGGAAAATATTTTGGCAAAAAAATGAAATTTCAATTGGCTTTTTTGGCTATAACTTGACTAAAAATGGTCAGAGAGCAAAAAGGAGTACCATTTTGTACTCCTTACAACCAATTACTAACAACCCCTTTCACTTTTAAACTGATTTGTAAATATTTAATTTTGATTTTGATTCAAAATGCAAAAAATTGAAACCTCCTAGAATTCCAAAACTTGAATGCAATTCGATTGGATTTAAGAAACAAACTCAACGAGGTATGACATTCCATATTTGGGTAATTATTTCGAATGTTTTGATCAAAAAACAAATATTTTTTTCACAAAAAATCTGGGAAAATATTTTTGGCAAAAAAATGAAATTTCAAATTGGCTTTTTTGGCTATAACTGACTAAAAATGGTCAGAGAGCAAAAAGGAGTACCATTTTGTACTCCTTACAACCAATACTAACAACCCCTTTCACTTTAAACTGATTTTGTAAAATTAATTTTTGGCCAAATTTTCGAATTTTTTAAGGGTACATATCAAAATTTGCAAAAAATTGAAACCTCCTAGAATTCCAAAACTTGAATGCAATTCGATTGGATTTAAGAAACAAACTCAACGAGGTATGACATTCCATATTTCCATATTTCGAATGTTTTGATCAAAAAACCAAATATTTTTTTCACAAAAAATCTGGGAAAATATTTTTGGCAAAAAAAATGATATTTCAAATTGGCTTTTTGGCTATAACTTGACTAAAAATGGTCAGAGAGCAAAAAGGAGTACCATTTTGTACTCCTTACAACCAATACTAACAACCCCTTTCACTTTTAAACTGATTTTGTAAAATTAATTTTTGGCCAAATTTTCGAATTTTTTAAGGTATACCATCATCAAAATTTGCAAAAATTGAAACCTCCTAGAATTCCAAACTTGAATGCAATTCGATTGGGATTTAAGAAACAAACTCAACGAGGTATGACATTCCATATTTGGGTAATTATTTCGAATGTTTTGATCAAAAAACCAAATATTTTTTTCACAAAAAATCTGGGAAAATATTTTTGGCAAAAAAATGAAATTTCAAATTGGCTTTTTGGCTATAACTTGACTAAAATGTCAGAGAGCAAAAAAGTACATTTTACTCCTTACCCAATACTAACAACCCCTTTCACTTTAAACTGATTTTGTAAAATTATTTTGGCCAAATTTCGGTAATCATCATCAAAAATTTGCAAAAAATTGAAACCTCCTAGAATTCCAAAACTTGAATGCAATTCGATTGGATTTAAGAAACAAACTCAACGAGGTATGACATTCCATATTTGGGTAATTATTTCGAATGTTTTGATCAAAAACAAATATTTTTTTCACAAAAATCTGGGAAAATATTTTGGCAAAAAAATGAAATTTCAAATTGGCTTTTTGGCTATAACTTGACTAAAATGTCAGAGAGCAAAAAGGAGTACCATTTGTACTCCTTACAACCAATACTAACAACCCCTTTCACTTTTAAACTGATTTTGTAAAATTAATTTTTGGCCAAATTTTCGAATTTTTTAAGTACATCATCAAAATTTGCAAAAATTGAAACCTCCTAGAATTCCAAAACTTGAATGCAATTCGATTGGATTTAAGAAACAAACTTCAACGAGGTATGACATTCCATATTTGGGTAATATTTCGAATGTTTTTGATCAAAATACCAAATATTTTTTTCACAAAAAATCTGGGAAAATATTTTTGGCAAAAAAATGAATTTCAAATTGGCTTTTTTGGCTATAACTTGACTAAAAATGGTCAGAGAGCAAAAAGGATACCATTTGTACTCCTTACACCAATACTAACAACCCCTTTCACTTTTAAACTATTTTGTAAATAATTTTTGGCCAATTTTCGAATTTTTGTAAGGTACATCATCAAAATTTGCAAAAAATTGAAACCTCCTAGAATTCCAAAACTTGAATGCAATTCGATTGGGATTTAAGAAACAAACTCAACAGGTATGACATTCCATATTTGGGTAATTATTTCGAATGTTTGATCAAAAAACCAAATATTTTTTTCACAAAAAATCTGGGAAATATTTTTGGCAAAAAAAATGAAATTTCAAATGGCTTTTGGCTATAACTTGGCTAAAATGGTCAGAGAGCAAAAAGTACCATTTTTACTCCTTACAACCAATACTAACAACCCCTTTCACTTTTAACTGATTTTTTAAATTAATTTTGGCCAAATTTTTTTTTTCATCATCAAATTTTGGCAAAAAATTATAACTCCTGATTCCAAACTTGAATGCAATTCGATTGGGATTAAGAAACAAACTCAACGAGGTATGACATTCCATATTTGGGTAATTATTTCGAATGTTTTGATCAAAAAACCAAATATTTTTTTCACAAAAAATCTGGGAAAATATTTTTGGCAAAAAAATTGAAATTTCAAATTGGCTTTTTTGGCCTATAACTTGACTAAAAATGGTCAGAGAGCAAAAAGGAGTACCATTTGTTACTCCTTACAACCAATACTAACAACCCCTTCACTTTTAAAACTGATTTTGTAAAATTAATTTTTGGCCAAATTTTCGAATTTTTTGTAAACATCATCAAAATTTGCAAAAATTGAAACCTCCTAGAATTCCAAAACTTGAATGCAATTCGATTGGGATTTAAGAAACAAACTCAACGAGGTATGACATTCCATATTTGGGTAATTATTTCGAATGTTTTGATCAAAAAACCAAATATTTTTTTCACAAAAAATCTGGGAAAAATATTTTTGGCAAAAAAAAATGAAATTTCAAATTGGCTTTTTTGGCTATAACTTGACTAAAAATGGTCAGAGAGCAAAAAGGAGTACCATTTTGTACTCCTTACAACCAATACTAACAACCCCTTTCACTTTTAAACTGATTTTGTAAAATTAATTTTTGGCCAAATTTTCGAATTTTTTGTAAGGTACCATCATCAAAATTTGCAAAAAATTTAAACCTCCTAGAATTCCAAAACTTGAATGCAATTCGATTGGGATTTAAGAAACAAACTCAACGAGGTATGACATTCCATATTTGGGTAATTATTTCGAATGTTTTGATCAAAAAACCAAATATTTTTTTCACAAAAAATCTGGGAAAATATTTTTGGCAAAAAAATGAAATTTCAAATTGGCTTTTTTGGCTATAACTTGACTAAAAATGGTCAGAGAGCAAAAAGGAGTACCATTTTGTACTCCTTACAACCAATACTAACAACCCCTTTCACTTTTAAACTGATTTTGTAAAATTAATTTTTGGCCAAATTTTCGAATTTTTTGTAAGGGTACCATCATCAAAATTTGCAAAAATTGAAACCTCCTAGAATTCCAAAACTTGAATGCAATTCGATTGGGATTTAAGAAACAAACTCAACGAGGTATGACATTCCATATTTGGGTAATTATTTCGAATGTTTTGATCAAAAACCAAATATTTTTTTCACAAAAATCTGGGAAAATATTTTGGCAAAAAAATGAAATTTCAAATTGGCTTTTTTGGCTATAACTTGACTAAAAATGGTCAGAGAGCAAAAAGGAGTACCATTTTGTACTCCTTACAACCAATACTAACAACCCCTTTCACTTTTAAACTGATTTTGTAAAATTAATTTTTGGCCAAATTTTCGAATTTTTTGTTATCATCAAAATTTGCAAAAAATTGAAACCTCCTAGAATTCCAAAACTTGAATGCAATTCGATTGGGATTAAGAAACAAACTCAACGAGGTATGACATTCCATATTTGGGTAATATTTCGAATGTTTTGATCAAAAAACCAAATATTTTTTTCACAAAAAATCTGGGAAAATATTTTTGGCAAAAAATGAAATTTCAAATTGGCTTTTTTGGCTATAACTTGACTAAAAATGGTCAGAGAGCAAAAAGGAGTACCATTTTGTACTCCTTACAACCAATACTAACAACCCCTTTCACTTTTAACTGATTTTGTAAAATTAATTTT